>NW_011887792.1:420502-454528 GCF_000806365.1 Fopius arisanus | reverse complement strand
TCCTTTCGTTTTCTCAATTTAGTCAATAGTGCATAGACTCGTCCTTGAATCCCATGATTGTCTAATTCTTTCCTAACGACTTCTGCGGTCTGTGATATAGTCTGAAAAGCATTGGGCATCTCAAAAGCCTGACTTTTTTCTGATAACGTCTCAGCAGCTCTCTTAGCAGATTTTGAAATTTCCTTACCCAATTGTCCAGCTTTTTCACCCAGCTCCGTTTTTCCTGCCTCGTCGATGACTCCCTGTTCCTTCTTCTTCAATCCCTCCAGCTTTCCTTTTAATACTCTGAGCTCTTCGATGCCTCAGATTCCACTGACTGGAATTTTTGACGACATGTTTCAAAGCCTCCGACTGCTGATTATTTGTGTTTCAACGAATTAACAGTTATTAAAAATATCTTCACAAATTTGTCAGTGATGTTTACTTGATTTACTTCAATAATAATTTAATATCGTACTTACTGTTTTGGGCGGTGATATAAAATACGACGTAAATTTAAGGCCCGGATGGATTATCTGGAAAATATAATTTACTCCGAAATTTGGACTGCTAGTTACTCCGGAAATTAATCGTTTTTTCCAATAATTGTTAGCTAGCACCGTAGCGGTTGTCAACAACTATAGCGCTAGCTAACAATTATCGGAAAAATCGATTAATTGGTGGAGTAATTAGAAGTGGCAATTTTGGAGTAAATCATCTTTTCCAGACAATCCAACCGGGCTTTAATTCCAGTTTCAAAATGTGGCACTCCAGCGTAGTCAATCACTTGTTTATACACGCACTCGCGATTTATATGATGGAGCCATATCTACTGGCATCTCGACATCATCTGATCGAGAGATAAAATCATCTCGAAAATTCAAAAACCCGAACCGACCACGAAAAAATCCACGGAACGGATACGATATATCCGGCGGCGCTAGTTAATAAATAAATTCCACTCACCGGCGTTGGATGAAAATAAGTCCGCTTTCAATTTTCACCTTTCGAACGTCTTACCTTAACTGTAAACATAAAAAAAAAACAAATTGTTAATGAAATTTCGACAAAATAATTTTTTTACTGCAAAGGCGATTTTGAATTTTGATTTGAGAGTTTTTATTTAAAATTATTATTTAAAATTGTTTATTATTTTTTATTTAAAATTTTTTTATTTTATTGGAGAGTTAATTGAATAATTGAAAATTGTTTGTAATGTAAGCATTGAATATATCAAGAATCAGGAATGAAAAAAATGACATGAAAATAAAATGAAAATGATGCTTCAAGGTCATAAAAAAAATGCATACGAAACTCACCTTGCAGTCGGTTGCAAGATGCCCTCCAATCCTGAAGATCTCTCCATGTGATTCTGACACCAAAGGTTGAAGCTCACGGCTTGGCAGCAACCAGCATTTTCAAAGACAGCAGACAGTTCAAAAGTTCACTAATCACTCACCACACAACCAAGAATGTTTTATCAACTCAAAATCCACAAAGATCAATAAAATAATATGAAAGATCAAATAATATTTTTAATCATTCATAATAAGATGAATGAAAAAAGTAATCCTTCGAATCTAATTCGCACTGTCACTTTAGTCCGTATCTAAACACACACTAAACAATTCACAAAATCACTTGCACTGAGTCCCGCACTTTGTATTTTCACTGTTCACACGCGGCGCCGGTTTTTTGCGCTCACTACGACACCGATGTTAACGGATTTTAAGTACGCGACGCGCGACCGTCCGACTCCGCGCGCGGTCACGGAACGACTGACTCCCCACTGAAAATGGCAGGGCGTTGGAGACGGCGCTCGAGTCGAGTGGGGGGTCCCCCTCCGATACTCCGCGCATGCGCACAGAGCACCCTGCATGCGCACAGAACACCTTACATGCGCACAGAAGACCGCTCGAGTGGGGGCTCGCCAGGCGATATTCCGTGCATTCGCACGCGAACCGTCCGTGCGCACAGAACACCGCGGGCAGTCTCAATTTGACGAGATACGATAATTGCGAAAATTCTTAACCTAATAAATAATTCTCTCTTAAAAAATATAGTGCAATCACGTAAAATCCAATAGTCAGTGAAAAATAATTGATTGAAGAGAATTTAGCGTGTGGATTTTGGTCTTGACCATCAAAAACACTTCGATTGGATCTCTGAAATGGGAATGGGAGTATCAGATACATTGAATTACGTTCTGTTTTCTAATGCCGTCAGCTCGAGTGCCGGTTCGTTTGCGAAAACTGCTGCATCAGCTGTAAGTCGTTGTTATTTTTTAATAAAAAATAAGAGGAATTAATTTATTTATTGTTATTGCCTGATTTTTGGAGACTGGGTAATGCTTCTATAGTTTATTCTGAGGCCATATTTTATATTTTTTCCAGCTATTTTGAATTATCATTTTTTAAATAGTCCCACCAGTGTCCAACAGCTGCAGAGTGGGGATGACATGGAGATGAGGGGAAGGTGATAGTGACCGGGGTGCAGTACTACGATGTCGCTGGAGTCTCTCCAACCCCCAAGTGAATTTTTTGAAGATCTTTGAAAATGCGGATTCGCCTTGAGAGTGAGACTTTCGCGCGTTTTTTAAGAAGGTTAGGTTTATTACCGCCAGAATATCGGAGGAGTTGTCATTTTGTGTTTCTTATTTTTAGCTGTGAAAAATATTAAATTGAAATTTTCCAGTGAAAGGTTTCATAATCATTCAATAATAATTGAATCAAAGGCACTGAGTAATTATTTCACCGACAGTTTGAATTTTGAGAATTGATTCCGATCGCTTCATTTATTTCTAAAAAACTCAGTGAAAAATGGTGAGAATTATTCTTTGGTGATTCGAATAATAAAATCTGTTTAAATCTCTAATAAATCTCTAAAAATCTGTCACCAGAGTGAATTGAGTTCTCCAGGTCGTCGACAAGACGCCCCGACATCCCCAGCCCCAGAGATAGACGAGCCATTCGAGGACGAGACCGACCTCCTGGGGGACGCGATGTCCCAGGATGATGTGGCAAACGAGGAGGAAGCCGATGGTGAAGAGCTGTTCGGTGACAACATGGAAGCGGATTATCGTCCAATGCCAGGACTAGATCGTTACGACAATGTCCTGATGGATGACTCTGAGTACTCAGAGCTCTCCCAGGGTGACAGAGTAGCAGCCGAGGCTGCAATGAATCGACGAGATCGAGCTGCTGGAATTTTCAGGGACGACCGTGATCTCCTGTACGAGGACTCAGACGAGGACGATACCCAGGCGACAAAACGTCGACGAGCTGAGAAAGCAGCAACTGGCGATGTCGAGGATTCCGAGATGATCGAGTCAATCGAAAACCTGGAAGACACCAAGGGCCACAGTGTCAAGGAGTGGGTGATGATGCTGGGGCCAAGAACAGAGATAACAAATCGCTTCAAGAACTTCCTGAGGACTTACACAGACTCCAAGAGCCACTGCATGTATAAAGAACGAATTCGTCACATGTGCGAGAGCAATCAGTCGTCATTTGTCGTTGAATTTCCAGTTCTTGCCAGCAAGGAGCACGTGCTAGCTTATTTTCTCCCCGAGGCGCCCTTTCAGATGCTCGAGATATTCGATGCCGTTGCCAAGGAGCTGGTGCTCACGATTTTTCCGAGTTACGAGAGAGTCACGTCGGAGATTCACGTGAGGATTTCAGAGTTACCACTCATCGAGGAGCTCAGGACTTTCAGAAAACTTCACCTCAATCAGCTCGTTAGGACTCTGGGAGTTGTTACAGCAACAACTGGTGTTCTTCCTCAGCTGTCTGTTGTTAAATACGATTGTACCAAGTGTGGATATGTCCTGGGGCCCTTCGTCCAGAATCAAAATACCGAGGTGAAGCCTGGCTCCTGTCCTGAGTGCCAAAGTGTCGGACCCTTTATAGTCAACATGGAGCAGACGATATACAGGAATTACCAGAAAATCACTGTGCAGGAGTCCCCTGGGAGAATTCCAGCTGGGAGAATTCCCCGGAGCAAGGACTGCATTCTCCTCGCTGACCTGTGCGATCGCTGCAAACCTGGTGATGAGATAGATCTCACTGCGATCTACACGAATTCATATGATGGATCGCTGAATACTGAACAGGGATTTCCTGTATTTTCCACTGTACTCCTGGCTAATCATGTTTTTGTCAAGGATTCCAAGGAGATTGTTGACTCACTCACTGAGGAGGACATCTCCAGCATCCTGAAGCTGTCAAAGGATCACAGAATCTCTGACAGAATAGTATCTAGTATTGCCCCTTCGATTTATGGACACGATTACATAAAAAGGGCTCTGGCACTCGCTATTTTTGGTGGTGAGTCGAAAAATCCTGGAGGCAAGCACAAGATCAGAGGAGATATCAATGTCTTACTCTGTGGAGATCCTGGAACTGCCAAATCTCAATTTCTCAAATACACCGAGAAAATTGCACCCAGAGCGGTGTTCACCACTGGACAGGGCGCCTCAGCTGTGGGTCTCACTGCTTATGTCCGAAAATCTCCAGCAACCAGGGAGTGGACTCTCGAGGCTGGGGCTCTGGTGCTCGCTGATCATGGGGTATGTCTCATAGATGAGTTCGATAAGATGAATGATCAGGACAGAACGTCCATCCACGAGGCGATGGAGCAGCAGAGCATATCTATTTCTAAAGCTGGTATTGTCACCTCTCTGCACGCCAGGTGCTCGGTTATTGCTGCCTCTAATCCCATTGGTGGGAGGTATGACGCCAGTATGACATTTTCGGAGAATGTCGATTTATCAGAGCCCATTATCTCCAGATTTGATATTCTGTGTATCGTCAAGGATGAGGTGGATCCCATGCAGGACAGGCATCTAGCAAAATTTGTGGTGAATTCTCACATCAGGCATCATCCCACTAATGAGGAGAGGGATCTCCCTGAGGAGCTAGTCGATAATAACGAGGCTGAGGATATCTCCATCCCCCAGGACTTGCTCAAGAAGTACATCGTATACGCAAGACAGAATATTCACCCGAAATTGACGAATGTCGATCAGGATAAAGTGGCTAAATTGTATGCACAGTTGAGACAAGAGAGTCTTGCCACTGGGAGTCTTCCCATAACAGTTAGACACATTGAGAGCATCATCAGGATGGCTGAGGCCAGTGCTAAGATGCATCTCAGGGATTATGTCAGAGAGGACGATGTCAATCTCGCAATCAGGATGGCTTTAGAGAGTTTTGTTGATACTCAGAAATACTCGGTGATGAAGAGCATGAGGAGCACCTTCCAGAAGTACTTGACGTACAAAAAAGATCACAGCGAGCTGTTGTATTATATTCTCAGGCAGATTACTTTGGATACTCTGGCATTTCAGAAAGCTGTCAGGGGAACTAGAATCACCACTATCGAAGTACCTGAGAAAGACCTCGCTGACAAGGCTAAGAGAATTGATATTCATAATTTGCAGACCTTCTACGAGAGTCCTGTCTTTAAGAATAATAATTTTGTTTATGATGCCAAGAGGAAGGTTATTGTCCAGACACTTCCCGATGCTGAGGAGTGAGAAGAGTTCTAAAGGTTTTTTACTGAATTTCTTTTTTACGAGGTATATTCTTTCCGTTCCAGGCAATAGTCTCTTTATTTTTTAATAAATCATTTTTTACGTGAATTGTTCAAAATTTTTGGAGTACCTCAGCTACTGAATTTATTCAGGAGTCAGAAATATTCATAAGAATTTCTGATGTGTCCAATTTCTTTATTTATTGGGTCTTTTATTCCTTTAATTAATGTTGAGAGGAGTATAAATGATTTAATTAATTCGCCTTCATTAGTTTCGATCACGAATTCATCTTCTATTATTCTGTACATGAAAATATTTATTTTGCGACAAATTGCTTTGAGTTGTATTTACAAACAGTAACGTGAATGACAAATGGTGCATGTGTAAATGACGAATGGGATTAAGATCTGCGCTTCTGTTTTTTTCGTCGTTTCTTCGAGGGCTCTGAGTCACTGCTTGAGGAGGTGCTCGATGAGCTGCTGGAGCTGCTCGACGAGCTCGAGGAGCTGTCACTGCTCGAACTCGAGTTGGAATCGCTTTCTGAACTTGAATTTGAACTGCTGGTGTCACTGTCACTGCTCGACGATTCAGATTCACTCGAACTACTCGAAGATTCTGATTTTACCCTTTTTGATTTTTTGACACGCGTTTTTTCGGATTTTTTAGGCTCTCTGTAAACAAATAATTGAGTTCATACATTCAAATCAATCGATTTTTCCAATTCAATTGAGAATTCACAAAATCACTGACGGGTTATTAATTATCAGTTACTTATCGATTATCGGGAATTATTAAACGTCTTACAAATTTCCCGCTTCGATATCCTTCAACGCCTTTTTTAATTGGAACGTTCTAGACGATCTGTGAAGATATTTTCGTTTTCCCTTGCACTCGTAGCTCCAGTGTCCCATCTCCAGACACTTCTGGCACCTCATCCCCTGGGGGTATGGATTCCTGAAGAAAAAATAAAGCCTTAAATAATAAAATTGCCCCCCCGAACTCTAATGAACCAATAATTGTTATAAATAATTCGAAAACTCGATTTTATCAATTTCCTCCGATTGTATATCCAAGAGTTGACGCTAACCTCGTCCTAACCTCATCCCCAGCTATTCTCAAGGATCGAAACCATTTCATCAATCCCCAAAACAAAAATAATAATTAATCCCCAGAGTTTTGGTTTTTTTTTCTCTTTTTGAGCCTTTTCGTTTTTCTCGCTGTGTGAGTTTTTTTTCGTTTTACTGTGTCAACTCTCTTACGATCTGATGTCCCGCTCTCAAAATCCTCACCTCAAAAATTCAATTCGAAGACTCACCTGAGTCGATAAATTACCGATGAATCATGTAAATCATTAATTTGCGGCGGGGGAATTTGTTTTTCCTTAAACCGCTCCACTGCTGAATACAATTAATTTATTTTCATACATTCATAGTATTATAATTTGTTTAAACACTTCCATCATTCCCCCGCAATTATAAAATTCTAATATTAATTTAGTTAATTAATTAATTGATTTAGTAATTCGAAATAATTAGTTCAAGTATTTTTGCGCGAGAGTTACATCTCTCACTTGTTTGATACGCCAGTTATAATGAGTTTTGAGACATTTGTCGTGGATTTCATTACGATAATTTGATGGATAGACTTGAGGAACGATCAACGAGTCATTTAGAAATCATTGAATCCCACAAGACGATGATCGAGAGGGACTCGAGCGAAATATCTGGAAATTGGAGAGCAATTACAATATTTCTGCATTTTGTCTGTGCAATCTCCGGATACGCGTCGTCGACGTTATTCTACATTTTCTGGGTGAAAACATTAAACAATTAAATTAACGTCAATCTCCCAGTTATTATTATTTATAAAAAACCGTGCGAGGATGATACAAAAATAAAACAGAGTAATTAAAAATGTTCTGCTGCTTTTTAGACAAAATTTCGGGTGAAAGGAGCAGAACATTTTACCTGTGGCATATTGACGGTAAAAAATTAATTTCATTTGGAAAAAAAGAAGTTGAATTTGCGGATTTGAATAGCACGATATTTTTGGACTGAATTGTCCCATCTGGGCGAGACTGGAGCCTCCAATTCATATCAGATGGCTCAAAGAAATGGGGACTGAGGTAATTGAAGAAGAGGGGCCTGAATTCCCTAATGACGACTGGAGAAAAAAATTGATAATCGAATTCAAACACGATTTCCATTGTCAATTCTTCTTCTGCATGTGCTTGTGCTCGTGCTCTTTCGGGATTATCTGGCTCATGATGTTCTGGAGATGTGGAAAGGGTGGATACGACACAAGAGTGCAAGTATTTTCTTGATTAAAATTTTCTTTCACTGAAGTAATTGAGAGACTTTCGTTTCATAATCGAAGAATAATTATTCCACAGCTTCACAGCCCCTTGGCGAATTATCCCTCCAGCTTTGATATTTCATCTGATTGTTGCACCGATTGTCATCGGCGTTGTCCATAATTTCGTGTATGGATACTGGAGTTTCACAAAAAATTTAAAGACTGTTGCTGCAACGTACATGAATGCCACAGAAATGGCTAAATTCGAGAGGTACCGTCGATATTTCAATCTGAAATCATTTCCTCTCAGCTATTCCCGTTTTCCAGACACTGTGAAATTGTTTCCTATTATCTGGAAGTATACGACATCAACAGATATAATGTGTGTCATGTTTACACTGCAATCCAGGTATTTTCTCATTCTGAATTCCATCCCAATTTTATCGTACAAAAATAATTCACTATTTAGATCATTATTCAGATATTCTCGTGGATGATGGCCTGGAGTTGGTTCCTTATCCTGGGGATTCTCTCATTACGTGTAATTGTAGCGACTGATTTTCGATTGCTCATAACTACAGTTTACAAAATACCAAAGCCTGAGAATTCTGGAGATCCAGGAGCTACAGGGGAAAAAATGAAAGAGACCCTGGAGCCATCAGCTGTGAAAAATAGAATGAAGAAAATTACTTTCTCAATTCCAGAGCGAGGAACTCATCAATCTAACCAATCAACACTTGTCGTTTAATAATTATTCATTAATTTATTCATATATATAACGTTTCTGAAAGTATATTCAGTTAATTTAATTAAATTAATTATCAATAAACTATTGATCAAAAAGTGTAAAATTGCTGTTCTAAAATTATCCAAGTGATTTCTAAATAATTAGAGTGGCTTTCACTTGGAAATTAATTATTCACCTGGTTTTTTAAATTATCAACATTCGTCCACGGGCACTACCTTATCCACAGGTACGCCCTCTCTTTCATGTAGAAGTTTATTATTTGTACAGGCGCTAGTCCCTATAATCTCCAGAAAATTGATTATCGGAACGAAAAGTCGCTTGACACAATTATAACGAATTACTTATTAATTTTTGATATTTGCCCTCGTCATAAAATAATATAAATAATCAGTGAAAAATTAATAATGATTTAAAATCACATATCAATGGAGAAAAATAAATGGTTTTGAGTGTTTGAAGAATAGAATAATTATAATAAAAAATAACATTCAAACCCTGTAGTGCAACTATAGAAATCGAATGGATATGAATAAAAAACGAAAGGACGACAGGATCATCGACGAGGATGATGATTTCGTGTGGCAAGATTATCTGGATGCAACAGGGACAATAGAGGTGCCACAAATTAATTTTCCACATGTAGAATTGACACTGCAGAATGGAATTGAGATTGGAATGGCTCTTGAAGTGCCAACATCAAAGAATGACAAGTGTGACACTTCGTATTGGATAGCAACAATTGTCATGGCATGTGGACCTCTTCTGAGGCTTCGTTACTTTGGTGGTGATGACAGGACCCTTGAATTTTGGTTTAATCTAACTAAAGAAGCTGCACACGAATTGGGATGGTGTGTGAAAAATGATAAGAAGCTGGAGCCACCAGATGCTATCGTCCAGAGATCTCCAGATTGTCTGGAGATGCTGCCAGGATTCTTGATGACTGCCAAATCTGTTCCGCATGAATTATTAAGTGGAGAAGAGTTGAGTATGTCTGAGAAGATAAAGCAGGGGATGAAGATAGAAGTTGTTGATTTTCAGCATCCTTATAAGCTCTGGGTGGCAACGATAATAGAAAATGTTGGAGGCCGACTTTTACTCCGTTATAATACCCCAGGCAGTCAATTCAAAGATTTCTGGATTTTCTGCACGTCAGAGGCTCTGCATCACTATGGATTTGCCTCGAAATGTAACTCAAAATGGTTCTTAGAACCCCCTAGCTCAATCGTCGATGCCCACTCCTACGAGGAATGGAAGGCAGTTGTAGAATCCTCTCAGAAAGAAGTTCCAACGGCAAATCTCTTTCAGGAACTTCCCAGTCATCCAGTTCATCAGTTTAAATTAGGTATGAAACTGGAAGCTCTCTCGCCTACTGATAGAACTCGTATATATCCAGCTACAGTAGCTAAAATTTACGATGATACATATTTTCTCGTTCAAATCGATAACGTGGACACATTACCAATCACAGACGTGGATTCTATGAAATATGAGAGTCCAGAGAAAACTAGCTGGCTATGTACATCCGTTCATCCTTATATATTCCCTATAAATTGGGCTAAAACCCACAACATCAAATTTTCACCGCCAAAAAATTGGAAAGGAAATTCTGGTGATTTTGATTGGAAGAAATATATGAAAGAGACTAAATCAACACCTGCCCCGATGGAGCTGTTCCCCAATCGTCAATCAGCTGTCGATGCAGGATTTGAGGAAGGAATGAGGCTAGAGGCTGTAGATCCAAGGAATGAGAACATCATCTGCGCCGCACACATCACCAGAATCATCGAAGATCTTCTATTTCTCTCCCTAGACAATTATGAATGGCATGTTGATCATATCGTACACATGCACTCGCTGCAGATATTTCCTGTTGGATGGTGTGAGTCTAATCATTATCCTCTGAAACCACCACGGGATTACATGGAGGTATGCAAGAAGCTGGAGAAACCTGAGAAGGAGGAGAATGAAAAATTGCCATTTGATGTGTCATTCTCTGAGCTGAGATCCTCACTGTGGTGTCCAAAAATTTATTTCAACTACCGTTGCTGCACTGGACCGATGATATCCAAGGGAAAATTAGCTGCTCTGCCTAAAGCGGTGGGTCCTGGGCCTGTGGTGCTGGTTATGAGAGAAGTTCTTTCAATGATCGTTTCGGTTGGCTACAGGAGTGCTAGAATCCTCAAAGTACTTCAGTGTGACACTAAACCTGATCCTGGCTATCACCTTGAGATCCTCAAAGCCAAATACAAAAATAATACGTACAGGGCTAGTGTTGCTGTGATAACGTCTGGGGATATGGTCGCTGATTTTTGTAAAAGTATCTGCAAAAAATTGATGGTGTGCCAGAATTTATTTGGGCCGCACGAGGTGGAGGCGGAATGCCCTGATAAATGTAGTAGAATGAACAAGAGTAAATATGTGGCTATTCACAATGGAAAGAGAGGAAAACCCAAGGGGTATGAGAGCATTCTGGTACAAAAACCAAAACCTTGGGGGAAGAAGAAGAGGAAGAGGCGAGGTCGTTGGGCTAATAGGGATAAGGAGGGATCTGATAATGGGGAGAGAGAGGAGGAGATCAATTATTTTTCATTGGACTTGGAGAGAAATAATTTAGAGGAAATTGATGAGTGTGTCGATGGTAAACCGCAGTTGTCAGAAATCGATGTTATGATCCAGAAAGGCGAGTCAGGAAAAGAAGAAAGGAGTAAACCTGAGGTATGAACCTGATTAATCAATTAAATCAATTAATTCAATCAATTGAATGTACGGAATGCATTCTACATGATTTTATATATTTTACTTTCAGTTGGGGTCCAGTAATGCTTCAGACGACTCCAGGAGTTCGTTTAATGAACGTAGGGGAAAGGAAATATTTGTGGACAGTCCAGGGAGCTCCAATGAAAAGAATTCTAGCAAATCGGGAAAAGGCGATAATGGGAAGAGTAGAAAGAGAGATAGAGACCGAGAGGCGGATTTCGACGACGAAGGGGAATCCGAAGGATCTGAGGATGACGTTGAGTACATTGAGAGACAGAAAAAACAGAGAAGACCCAAAACCAGAAAGCTGGATAGTAATCCACTGTTCTGGACTGTTGATGATGTCTTCAGATATTTGAAGAAGACGAATGATTGCAAAGATATTGCTGATCGAGTTAAACAAGAGGTAAATTGAGTTAATTAATTATTGATTATGAATTGTGTAATATATTTTTTTAGTTGTGTGAATTTATGAAGATGTTTTATTGCAGGAAATTGATGGACTTGCCTTTTTGCTACTGAATCTACCGTCATTGACTCAACACATGAAATTACGAACGAGTCTGGCGATGAAGCTCTGCAGGCACGTTGAACAAGTTAAAGTAACATTTTTCTTGAGGCACATTAATGAGCTTGAAAATGATAACAAGGAGTAAATAAATACACACTTTTAGTAATTATACCTTGTGTGATTGTTTATTGAACACATGTGTTGAATTTACAATTATATAAGCGATCCACTTCAATTTTAATGAAATCGATCGGTGTAAATAGTTTCTACAATTGATCCATTTAATTTATTCGTTAATGAATAATTACGTCTAATGATTGTTAGAATCAGTTTATCGGGATTGAGGGTTGAGGTCTAAGAAATCTTACGGTAAGTATAAGTGAAATTCTCTCTGTCGAGTATTTTGTACTGGTAATTTTTATATGTCGTGAAGTCTTTTGCTCGCATTTGATCCACGTGTGTGATAATTTTTCTGATCACTGGAGGAAATGACGGAACATTTGCTGCTGACGCTAGCTCATCGTAGTAAGACCATTGTCGTTCTTTCAATTTGCTGATATGACGTACCTGAATCGATAAATAAATACACCAATAGTAAATACTCAAACGATAACGAGTCCCTTTCCCAATTAATTTAAATTCTGGGCAAGTAGTTCTGGATCTAAAAGAGATGGTAAAAGCGAATGGTTTCGTAGAACTTTTTTTTATCTCTTACATAAAGTTATTAGTAACCCAAAAAAAATAATGATGAAGGAAAAAATGCATTCGCAAATTTTGAATGATTACTTACTGGAATTCCTTCGTCCAGAAGTGCCTGTTTCTCTCTCATGAAGTCCATCCGCATTTCCTCTGACGAGGGAAGCTTGAGTTGTCCTTCCAATATTTTCAGAATGTATTGCGCCTGAATATGAAACATTGGGAAAGGAATCACAAGACTTGGTAGTCCCATAAAGAATAAATTCGGCATGTCCGTGTGAATTAAGTGTTTGTAGATCGGTTCTACATGATTATCTACCGTCAGCAGCTCGATTTTCTCAGACAGAAATGGATACGTGAATTTGTACCCTGAAAAATCCCATAAAACCATTCTCATTCCTGAAATTTCTTTTTATTTCAATTCTCAAAGGAATTTTCAAATTAGGATAAAAAAAAAATAGTGGTATCTATCAATCATTGAGAAATCATAAATTTGTTAGTGAAATCAAAGTTTGTTATTGAATTTACCTGTGCAATAGATGAGGTCATCGACCTCTGCACTCGTTCCATCCTTGAAGATGACGGTATTCCCCTCGATGGAGATGATTCCAGGCCTCTGCTCTATATTCTCCGGCATCACTGCACCCAGAGTCTCCAAATTGTGACTCAAATAAATCTAGAAATTAAAAACCGAATAATTACGAATACGCTGATTATTTCAATCCCTAGAAATAATTTTCTCACTATCCTAATTTCAATCCATTAATCATGATCCATTAATCATCAATATTTTCATATTTCCATTACAAATATTCAATTATAACTCATTATCTAATAATTATGGTGATTCATAAATAATTGATAATGTGGTTCAAAAATCCGGACGATTTTTGTTTAAAGTCTTTCATTTCATAGAAATAACAGGAAAAGGAGGATTACCTTAGTAGCGTAATTAGCGACCTCGGTTGCGATATCAATTCCCGACCACGATGCCCCAAATATGCAAACCCTCCTGCCAGCGTATTTCTTCGGATTTCTGTACTGGTGACTGTGGATACAATCCCCAGGGAATGTTTCACTTCCTTTAATCATCGGTATAACACCAACACTGTAATTTCCATTGCACACAACAACAGCATCGAATGTCTGGGTGCATTGAACTTTATCGATAACATCCTCGTAGGTGATGGCGTAGATTGTCCGACCGCTTCCCGACGTCGACGGCTCGACGCGTGTCACCAGAGTATTGAACTTATAAAAAAATTCCCTGATTAATTTCCCACATATTTACCAGCGGAAATATTTCCATAATGAATTGGTAAATTATGATAAGTGTATTTGAACCGGGATTATCGATGAATATCGATTAATATCATTGAAATGGAAAGAGATAATGAAATTTTTATAAATATCTTTTTTCTCCGTCACACGTCGCTCTGCAAAAAAGACGTTTATGAAAATTTCTCTATGTCTCGTTATTTACGAGATATCTACTGATAACTGACTCGGGGTGAAAGGCTCGTATTTCATTTTACCGATTTACTTTAGAAATGTCGGGGTATCTGATGTCAATTTTTTTGTTTCTCTTTATCATCGATTACTCACCTTTATGAATGGATAAATATTAAAATGCTGTGTGTAATCCTCAAGATATTGCTTGATAACCCTGTGACTCACAAAAGATCTCGTGTCTTCCACTTTCAACGGAAAATCCGGTATTTGCATAATTTCTTTAGGCAAATTCGTTCTGAAAAAAATCCCAGACTGCCTAATCACCCTAACAACTAACTAACTAACAACAATTGATAATTATTGTGATAACAACTAACTAACAACAATTGATAATTATTGTGATGAGTAAGAAGTGCCGAAGAATTATTTGAATCAAAAATTTTCTGTAGAAAATCAAAAGCGATTATTATCTGGAACTTTCTCGCAGCATTTTTAAATATAAAAATGAATCCAAGTGGATGGACTCGTCTGGCCTTATCACGTCGTCTGTTATTTTTACAGAGTAGTAAAATTAATTAGAATTGACGATATTTACTTGAGATTTTCGTACATGCTGCTGTGCACCCGTAGACCATTTTTATCGAGATCTGTGTCATCGGTGTAGACCCAGGTACCACCGACAGCATCAGTTTGCTCAAACAAAGTTAACTCTATATCCTGGGGTCTAGATGAGATGTGTCTAGCTGCAACCAATCCAGCAACACCACCTCCAATTATAGCAACCCTCGTCTTATTGCTCGGCATCTTATCGATTTATCCAAATCAATTGATAATTTCAGATAATTGCTGTCAAAGTTCTTCTCACGAGTAATTAACAGTCGATTTTTATAAGCTCGAGGGATTATTGCTGAGAATAATCGGCGGATAATAACTCTTTGCGATAATTGATCGGTATTGTTAATTGTTAATTCCAATTGTCGATCACTCGATGTGTCTCGATTGGCGTTACAATTCAGACTGAGTAGAAGACTTTATCGTCGTGCCTTCACTCCAAATTTCCTCCTCGGTATTTTTTACCGATAATATTTCAATCGCCGTTAAATATACGGTACTTAGCGTACCAATTACTGTTCGAAAAAAAAACCCCGACTAATCGGTAAACGACGAACGTCTGAGAAGGGCAATTTTTTTTTAATTTCCTGGGATAGAACAGTTACGGTAATGACTTTTGTCAATTAAATTTATGTAAGAGAATAACCGGTAAATTTTACGTATCATTGACTTCGGGTTCATCGAGTGTGAATTTATTAATTTCAGTGACGATTAAATGGGAATTAATGAGGGCAGACAATTGTTTATTTTCTCGGTGAATAATTATCGGTATTATTAGCGTAATGAAAGTTTATGAATTAAAGCTGAGAGTAGATGAAATGGAAAGTGAATGGTTGGCACCATTTTCAGATTATTTTCTCCAGCCAAGATAGCATTCCAGAGGTGCAATTACGATCACGTGAAATACTTGAGCAATTACCAGTGCTTTGAAGTATGTAATTGGGACTTGAAGGGAATTACGTGATTATGTTTCAGTTGAAGTGTAAAAGTTTATGCAATGAAGAGTGGAATTTTTATGTACGTCTGCAATTGCTCGTCAATTTATGAAGATTATAATTCATTTCAATCGATATTAAAAACAGAGATTACAGGGGAGATCGGCAAGGCTTATTGGAAAGGTTCAACAGGGAAATTCCAGAATCATCAGTTAATCCCAATTAATCAATAATTGAAGTCATTATATTCAATAGATAATTCCCAATTATTTCAGGTGAATCACCATTTATTCCCAGAGGTTTTAATTGGCAGTAGATCTTGACAAAAATCAAAACCTTCGCTCTGTCATTGATTCATTTAAACTGGGTCATTTGAATTTTTTGATGACAAGTACGAATTGCTGATCTATTGTTGATCTAGTCAAGTCTCTGCGTTTACGTCAAATTTTCAGATAGAGGAATTAACAAATGTGACATCTCAATTTTCGTGTGCAATTGTTCGTCTCGACGAATATATCGCAACAGCTGTGTTTCTCCTCGGAGAAAAACATTTAAATGCGGATGTACAGAAATATTTTGTCTTGATTTCTTATCACGATTGCCGGATCTTCGGAGAGAAAATAAATAGCCCGAGGGAATTTTATCAGCTGCATGCAGACGTCATGAAATTTTGTTTTTAAGATGATATTAGACTAGAATTCTACCCCAACACGTGAGACAATTACCAACAATTAGTACACGACAATGAGTTCCTCAATCCTGTGACTTCTATGTCATCATCCGTCATAAAATATTTTTAATTGTTATTTAATGGTTTTTTACTTTTCAGAAAAACCATCACCTCAAATATTATATAATCCCTTAAGCAGGGAGTTAAATAAAAATAGTCAATTTGCAAATAAATTACCGTCTTTGCAAAACCAGTAGTTGAGTTGAAAAAAATATGTGAGACAAAAATACCGCGACCAACGCGTGTTAAAGTGCATTCAACTCGACTTGTTTTTTTTTTAGAAAATCTAATTTACGAGATCCAGGAGAAGGCAAACCATTGGGTAAAAAGAAAACATTCGTTTATTTATTATTGATTTGTAATTTTTATTTTTTTACATTTTAAATATATTCATTCATTATTTAATATCGTAACCACAATCATCAGAAGATTGCAAATTTACTGTCACATGTTTAATAATTCTTCGTTCATTAATATCATTAATTCATTCAACAAACAATTTATCTTGAAGAATATTTATTATTCAGTTATATCATAGATTGACCGTCTGATCTGGTCTATTTCAAATTTGTGAATTCAGGTTTGCATCTTCTACATGTTTTCCTGGTTTGTAATTATCTTATCCGTCGAATTCTGTTTCCAGGTGTCCTCCAGCGTCGAATTCTGCTTCAGCGTGCGCTCCCAGGCCGAATTTCAGTCCACCAAGTCCTCTAAGATCGATTTCACCATCAGCGTGTCCTCCTGCATGGTACCCGCCCTCTGCGTAACCATCGTGCTCAAAGTGACCATGTTTACGCCTATGGAATGTTTGAAAATGATCCTTTCCACTCGCATATGTTCCATACAAGGTCTTTCCGGCATTTGCCACTCCTGAAATGTACTCTTTACCGGCGCCTACTACTCCTCCACCCACTGCCACAATGGCATCTGTTCCAGCCTGTGCTACACCAGCGATTTTTCTCCGAATGTTGTGGAATCCGTCCAGAAATCCTGAACCTTCGAGTCCTCTGTGTTCTATAGAATAGAGTCCTCCGTGTCCCCCGATGTCCAATTCTTTATGTCCTTCAGCAATGAAGCTTGCGCGCTCTTCAAGATTGAGTCCTCCGATTCCTCCGGCGTCCAATCCTATACCAATTCCTCCGTGTCCTTCAGCAATGAGTTTTAGGTGGTCTTCAGAACTGAATCCTCCGTGCCCTGCCGTAAGGAGGCTTATTCGTTCGTCAGAACCGTGTCTTCTACCAAGGAGTAGGTGTTCTTTAGAACCGTGTCTTCCATATTCTCCGAATCTCAATCCTCCATATTCTTCACTACCATATCTTCCATGTTTTCCAAAAATGAAGCTTGCACGTTCGTCAGAACTGAAACTGTCGTCTATTCCATATTTTCCATGTCCAAATCCATATGCATGCCCACGTCGATACCCACGTCCAAGCCCGTACCCATGCCCATGCCCATAACCATGCCCATGCCCATGTCCATATCCATGTCCATATTCATGTCCTCCAAGTTTTTCAACAACAATGCTTAGCTCATCTTCAGAATCGAGTCCGTACCCATGCCCATGACCATGTCCATGCCCATATCCATATCCATGTCCATGTCCATGTCCATATCCATGTCCTCCATGTTTTTCAACAACAAAGCTTAGGTGATCTTCAGAATCGAGTCCTCCGAGTAGTCCAGTACCAAATCCTCCCTCGTGTTCAGCAACTAGGGTTGCGTATTTTTCAAAACCGACTCCTCCATGGCCTCCGGTATGCAATCCGCCATATTGCCCATGCCCATACCCATGCCCATGCCTATGTCCATGCCCATGCCCATATCCACGCCCATGCCCATACTCATGCCCATACTCATGCCCATACCCATGCCCATGCCTATGCCCATGCCCATGCCTATGCCCATGCCTATGTCCATATCCATGTTCATGTCCATGCCTTCCATGGTGTTCAGAAACGAAACCTAGTAGATGTTCATCAGAATCGAATCCTCCATATCCTCCAGTACCGTATTCCCCGTGTTTTTCAGAAACGAAGCCTGCGCGTCCTTCCAGACTTAGTCCTCCCAATCCACCGGTTTGGAATCCTGCATGTCCTTCAGCAACGAGTTTCGCTTGCTCTTCAATGCTGAATCCTCCATGTGATCCACCTCTAAATCCTGAGTGTCCACCGTAGCCTCCATGCAATCCACCAGTCAATCCTGATCCTAATCTCAATGCAGCTTTAGCTGCATGACTGAGTAAACCGATGCCACCAAATCCTCCATGTCCTCCACCACCGAGTTCTCCATGAAATTCTGCTCCAGCCTTCAATGCCCCACCGAGACCTCCGTGTCCTCCGTATCTCTCCTCAGATGAATCGTAGTCTCGTGAGACTAACTGTTGAAAATGTTAACGAACAATAATCAATTTATTTAATTCCTCAACGATTTCTAGATATCAAAATATAGATTGACGTATGTACGGAGCTATAAACCATATGTTTGTTTCGACAACATTTTTACTTCTCTACGATAAAAGATAAACATTCCTACTTTTATGTTTTACTGATAACTCCTTGAGAATTCCTCGAACACCCGAAATTAACTGCTTCAAAACTTGAAAAAATTCAACTTCTACAAGTGCGCAATTAAAAAAAAAATTAATGTCCTCTCAAAAAATAAATATTTGGAAATGAAAATTGACAAAATTGAATGACTGGAGCGGTTTTGAGTAATTGTTGTTATTATTGATTTTAGTAATAAATATTCAATTTATTATATTTAATTCCTCACCCAGGCCGTTACGTGGGGAGAAATCGCTAACAATAAGCCGATAATCATTGGACTGATGAAAAATATCTTCATGTTTCCGCCAGTCGGATTCACTTGATTTTTCACTAAAAAATCGCACGTCTCAAGACGAATCACCAGGTGACGACTGATTTTACCCGCCTCTTGGTTGTCCTTATTAAGGCTGGACAATCGTCCAAGTTCCTGGGGGAAACTACTTAAAAAATGGCAGTTATTCAGGTAAGGAAAATAAAAATTATCAAGAATCATTCGACACGTGGAGTTTAGAATCGAGTTTATTTTCAAGAATATGAATATTTTCAGTGATAATAATCAAGCAATAACATTTTTAATAACATTTATATTCGGTGGAGCCTATTTCCGGTACCATAAAGTAATTCGTCAGCTTATTAATGTTTTTTTTTTGTTTCGTTTAGTAATATTTAGAAAGGCAATTTAAAATTCGACGGTTGCATCAGCTGGGTTGTGGACCGTCTCAGCCTAGGGGTAAGCGTGTCTGCAATATTTAACAATTTTTACGTATTATCAGTATTCTTGTGTTCTAATGTTGCTAAAATTTTATGCTTACCCAGGGTGCCTTTCATTCTCGTAACTGAGTCTACCATCCCAGTGACCAGCTTCCCCTGCCAATCAGGATTTTCGAATTCGATTATCGAATCAGCGAGCTCAGCTTCTTCTTCTTCTTCTTTTTCATCTTCCACTAGCTCCTCTTCTTCCTACAAATATTCAGGAAAGAATTTTTTTTAGCCAATCCACAATGGAATAACGCAAGACGAATTGAGATAAATCGAAAGTCCTCGGAAAAAATATATAGAAAAAATTTCAATTGCTGAATACAATTGCTTAAAATTTCGAAAAGAGTAGTATCAATTTCGCTTATTTAACAGACTTTTTTAATAAATTGCAATTAATTCTCATTACTATTACAATTAATGGCATTCTGCATAATTGTCAAGCAAAATTTTTTAAATGTCCAAGAACAAATGACCCACCTGTGGCATTGGCATTGCTAGAACCCCAACCAATAGACTAAAAATTATCGGAGCGATGAACAATCTCTTCATATTGTTGATAATTGATATTTCGCTGAAGAAAAAATTTCCCACGGAGAAAGCTAATGACGATTCAATCCTGAATTTTCTTTTCAGATTCTCAAGGAAGTACTGTGACAATTCTCGCAATTCGGGTGGCTTTTATACAGCTAGAAAAATCCTTAATAAATATGACATATAAGGAAATCGATTTTTATGTTCAGCACGTGGATTATCTATTCTGTGGTAGTCGATGAAAATAAATATCGAATTCGCACCGTCAGCTTCCGGATCGTCAATAAAATAAACATAAAGTTTTATTTCTTACAAGAATTTTTGTGTTTAAATTGTTGCATAAAAATTATTAAGAATCATTCGACACGTGGAGTTTAGGATCCATTTTATTTTCAAGAATGTTAATATCTTCTGGGGTAGTAATGAAACAGTAACATTTTTAATAATATTTATATTCGGTAGAGGCTGTTTCCGATACCATAAAGTCATTGTTTATCAATGTTTTTTTTGTTTGTTTAATCATTTTCCCCTTCTGCGTTAGATAGCATCAAGGCCACCGCTGCGCCCACAGGTCCCAGTGGCAGCAGACCCAATGCAAGGGGTGCTATTCTCTTCAATTGTTCGAGGCCTTCATCTTCTTTTAATTTTTCCCTCTTTTGAAGTAATTCCACTGTCATTCATCCTCTCAAGTATTTGTCGATGGAGGTTCACCAAATCTTCTTCATTTAGATCCGATTTTCCGCCTTTCAATTTGACTTGGTCGCCTTCCTACAAATATTCAGGATAGATTTTTTTTTAACTAATTCACAGTGCAATAGCGCAAGACAAATCGACGTAAATCAA
Source organism: Fopius arisanus (assembly GCF_000806365.1). Taxonomy (NCBI): domain Eukaryota; kingdom Metazoa; phylum Arthropoda; class Insecta; order Hymenoptera; family Braconidae; genus Fopius; species Fopius arisanus. The sequence goes on along the minus strand of NW_011887792.1, from coordinate 433,601 downwards.
GAGTCCTCGGAAAAAATATATAGATAAAATTTCAATTGCCGAATACAATTGCTTAAAATTTCGAAAAGAGTACTATCAATTTCGCTTATTTAACAGACTTTTTTAATAAATTGCAATTAATTCTCATTACTATTACAATTAATGGCATTCTGCATAATTGTCAAGCAAAATTTTTTAAATGTCCAAGAACAAATGACGCACCTGCGGCATTGGCATTGCTAGAACCCCAGCCAATAGACTAAAAATTATCGGAGCGATGAACAATCTCTTCATATTGTTGATGATTGATATTTTGCTGATGAAGAAATTTCCCACGAAGAAAGCTAATGACGATTCAATCCTGAATTTTCTTTTCAGATTCTCAAGGAAGTACTGTGACAATTTTCGCAATTCGGGTGGCTTTTATATAGCTAAAAAAATTCTTAATAAATATGACATATAAGGAAATCGATTTTTATGTTCAGTACGTAGACTATCTATTCTGTGGTAGCAGATGGAAATAAATGTAGAATTATTGCTGACAGCTTGCGCACAGTCAATAAAATAAACATGAAATTGAAGGTCTTTTTAAATGATATCCCGCGAAATAGAATTTGGCCAAGAAATTGGTCTTCTCGAATATCCAAGGACTATAATATAATATTTTATAATATAGCAATTACAAATGTCTACATTATCGTCATTATTATCATTATCGTCATTATTATTCCCTTTTTATTTAAAAACATGTCGACGCGGTTGGTCTCGTTCTCAACGGGAGGCAAACGCGTAAATATATTTACAGCATTGCGTACAAAAATAGATGTCTTCTAAAAAATTTTCGGGAGTACGTGATCTCCAGCATCAACGAACTGTTCAGTTGATCTGCGACTGCCGTTGAAGAATTGGTGAGTTGTGAAAATAAATAGGACTCATCAATTTCTCAATAAATTCAATTTCAAATCTTCCCACACATGCGTAACACATCCCCACTTATAATCAATTAATAATTCTACGTAATCAATTTTTTGGGATTTTTTTAAGGATCGAAGATGGAATTTGCGACGAGAAACGAAGCGATTGACTCTTTTACCTCTGGAGACCAGCGAATGTAAGTTTCAGATAAAAATTATCCGTTTATTTATTTAATATTGGTTGTATTTCAAAGAGATGTCATTGGATTTGTGGAAACAATTATCGACAATCCACCGACACCGATGGACAACGTGCGACTGATGTTCACATTGAACAACAATCGAGGGAGAACACTTCTCATTTGTATTTGGAATCAAGCGAGTAAAATTCATCCGGAGTTCATCAAACCCAACGCGGTATTATAAAACCTTATAAAATATTTGTTCCAAGTTTGTTGTCAAGATAAAATTCAAATCAAAACCGAAATACAAAATTTTATTTTCGATCTTGCAAAAATTATTAATTATTGTATTTTTACAACAGATTCTTCACATAATTAACGCGCGATGCAAAATATTCGACATCCCATTTGTCCGTGATAATATCAACTCACGAATAAATGGGGAAGCATTCGAAATTCATGTCAATCATCCCACATCGATCATCAAAAAAATCGGCGATTTCAATCCCGAGGAGTTGCAAAAAACAGTGCCACCCACTATTCTGTGGAATCAGATTCGCGAATCTGATGGACAACTCGTGCGTAAGTTATTCCGAAGAATAATTAATAATTCTATCAGAATTGCGCCGATTTCCTACATCTCATTAACGATCGAATTGATGCTGCATAATGACTGATTTTTCCAGGTCTCAAGGGTTTTGTAAAGGGTGAATTTGCAAAATTGAAACACTGCACTTATGGATCCATCACAGACGGCCGTAAAAAATTAAATATCGTCCTGACGAATAACGATGACATACAACACTTTAAAATCGGCGATCTGATCGAAGTCGAGGGGACGATCAACATGAAGGGATATCGTGCCAAATGGTACGGACGCGATCCTCCGGGTATTGAACTCAACGAAGCCTCCAAGATAAAAAAAGTCGATGCCGATTTATCTCTCCTCGAGGTCCTCATGATGGACATTACCCAATATCCTTGAACGATACGTTTAAGACAACTCTCATTGAAATTTAAATAAATTCCCTTTATTTAAACAACGTAATCTCCAAGATTATGAAATAAAACACCGAGATATTGTCGAAAAAATTCCGTTCCACTTGTTCACAAAAAAAAAAACGGTAAACATTTTTAAAAGAACAAAGAATCGCTCGCCACAGGACATTTCGTATGAATAATCTCTTTACATTTAATTTTGTTAAATAACATTTTATAACAAATGCAATGTGTGATTGATACTTTATTAATAAATTGTTTTGTACTGCGAGAACTCGATTAACGAATGTCGATGGTCCCTTCTCCGTCCACTGGAAAATAAAATAATAATTTTGAGAGAATTCTGAGAGGAAAATCAATTGTTTGTGCAGTACTGGGAATTTTATCGGTGTGTTTCTCTTCTGATGACAAACAGGATTGCATTACCGTAGCAGGATGGCACGTTTTCTGGCCAATCACAGACGTTTGTCCAGGGATTGAAAGCTGTACCGGGACCGCAATTAATCACGAAAGTACTTCCACGATCGCACTGCAAAAACTTGTAGCAGTTGTCCGGGTACTCCAGGTAACCAGTGAATCCTGGGGGGCATTGCGGGTTGCTCTGAAGTTATTAAGTCAATAACAAATATTCATTACCATGATAAACGGCGATGGCTTCAATGATAAGTGTCTCTCAGTCATATCTCAACGGATTTTTTTTTTGTTTTTTTTCCCCGAAAAACACGCGAATTTTGAACGCATAAAAAATTTATTATTTTAAAAAATCCACAGAATTTTTATTTTCTCTTCTATTTTCTGTTTTATTTTCTTCACGCGTGTAGAACAATCGGATAATAAAAAAATCGGCATTTTTTTCTAGGAATGATACATTTTTTTATGCTGAACGTAAGGAAAAATGGAATTTATCTACTACAGCGAAAATAACAAAAATTATATGTCTCTATGGGATTATTAATAACGCTTTGATTTTATAAATTACTCACCATGGCGGTTGAAGTGAAGAGAACAATCGCAAACAAGAGATGAATAATGAACAGCTCAAGCGATCGTTTCATGTTGTCCTTGTTTTAATAGTAAATTGAAAATTTCAACTCGTCTTTTGATCCCGTATTGTCTTCCGAATCAGAACTCAGCAGCAACTCACTCCCTTCATCCAGTCCCTGATAATAATAAACCTCGACAGCCAGAGAATCCACACGAAGAAAATATTCCGCGTAAAAATGAAGAGAGAATTGTTTATTGAAGAGTTCTCCTTACCTCATTAATAAATAAATAGTCCGCAAACTATTTTGTCGAGCGATAACACGAGAATGACGAGCTATTGCTTATGTATATGTATCACACAAGTTCATTAAACAATAAATCATTAAAAAAAGATAATCCTCTTTTCCATATTCATTTATTTTTGATTATGACGAGTGACGGATAGCAAGTGAAAACAACAATTTTAATTTGTTGTCTAGAATTTAATTATCCAACTATTTGAGTGTCTTATTATAATTTATTATAACCAGATAACTGTTTTTTTCAATTGCTATTTAATAAATGATAGAGTAAATAGGAATTTTTTAATGTGAAAATAGACATTGAATTCACGAAATCAAATAATTCACGGTTTTATTTCTAAAAACAGATATTATCCGGTTGAATTCAAACTACCAATTAACAAGCTGTGGAGCTGCTGAGGTTTCTCCTGAATTTATAGTTCGTATACCCAATGAATTTTATTTTAATCCGACGACTGGTTGAGAATATTGTAGACGGAGTAGGAAAGCTTGAGTAGCTGAAACCAAATGATTAATAACAAAACAATTAATTTAAAAAAATAGAATAGATTGTCTGCATTCAGATCAATTGGATCAATTGCCGGAGGTAATTAGATTGTTGGATTAAATTATTAAATGACTTACACTGCTGAAAGAAACTAAAGAGAGACTAACAACATGTCCACTGGTGTATCTTATGGGCCTCAAGGTACGCGCCATGATGAGGACTAGACTCTTCTGACTCTTTACTGATAATGATGTCCAGTCCATTTTATAAATTCCATCCCCCATGGTTTCGCTCTGAAATACTAATGATTTCACCCATCCCAATTGTCATTATCTCATGATTAATCATTATACCCTGATCGTTACGTCATTGGCAGCATCACAAAATATGAATATCTGCACCAGCATGCAGCCGACGTACATCAGCAGAGAATTGAATTCTTTACTCAAGGGCTTCAGGTGCGTCAACGTAAAAACACTGACGCAGAGAACGAGAGAACTCGCACAATATTGAAGAAAAATTGAACCGGTGAATGTATCATTCGTAGCTCTTGAGAATCTAAACAGAAAATCGAGATCAAAACGACGAAATATCGAACAGATTTAAAGAATTCGTTGGAAATCTCAACAAGATCTTATTTCTCTATTAAACAAAAGTAATTGATACTTTATCAATTAATTCAACCGAATGGGACTAATAATTAATTTTGAGAAATCGGATAAATTACCGATTTTTAAAATACTCAACTCGTAAATAGCGAGGTGATGATTGGTGTGATTTCCCAAGTACTTGGTCTCCATTCTCTCAATTTCTTCAGGATTTCCCTTGGTGCCGGACCCAGAGCGTTCGTTCTCCATCAGATTTGGCATCATTACGAATCGGTACTTGAGTACTTCGAGCTGAGCTGAAGTGGCCAGCATGAGAGCTGAGACAAATGTATCGAAAGTCATGTTGACGACAGCCCCCATGTAATGACTGTAGAGCTGATGAATGTAGGAAATCCAGTAGCCAATTGATTCTGTGTCGTCGAAAGGATATCGTGCTTTGAAGAGTAATTGTCGACGAGGCATGTCCCGAATTAGGGAAAATAGTGTTATCACTGTGCAAGTAGCTGTTCCTAGTGTTCCATACACGGAAATGAAGCGCCTTGGATAAATTTATCATCATTCATTTCTCTATTCATGCGGCAAAAATTACCCAATGAAAATTGCATAAAGTAATTACAACAATAATTAATCGATAAGTCGAATAATCAAGAAGTGAATTTTTTCTTCTCAAGTGAATTGTTGACAATATTATTGTGTCCTTGTTAATAATTGTGACGAATGATAAAAAAAATTAAAGTTAAAGTTAAAGGAAGTCATTGGAAATGGAATTTTGTGGAAAATAAAATTACACAATTTTCAATAGATTGAAGATCCAACTCACTTGACAGAACGATGAAATTTCGATTTAATCATCACCTCGTTGTCATCTAGAGACTTGAATGGCTCGAGATCGAATAGCTCGACCATTCTCCTGATTTCGTATTGATAAATAGTCATGTTGAACATTTTTCCAGCAACAGCGATCATCGTAACGAGCATGAAAGAGGCGTTAGTCAGTTCTTTCGTGTCATGAAAGCAAGAGAGCAATGCAAAAAATTGGGATAAAACGAAGGTACACATGGCTGTAACAGCGAACGCATTGTAGATTCTGTATAAAATTAATTTCCAAGTTGAAGACTCTTCGGGGAACCAGAGCCCCAAGACTCTGAATGAGAGAATGTTGAGGGAGAAGAATGACATCGCTCGTTATAATTTTTTTATGTTTATCAAGTTTTATCCTCTCGACGTGGGGGTGAGGCTCTTGATGTTGATGACTCGCTCGTCTGTGGAAAATATCTAAATTGAAAAATAGCCAAGACCTGAGGAACATGGTGGGAGGATTTTTCGATAACTGACATTATCACAAGCTGTTGGTTCACACAAATTTATTCTTTCTTAGAATAATTCTCTGTTATCAAGAGGAAAAAGTATTTTCTTCGGGCTGAAGTCACTTGGTAATTCATGGGTTCTCTTATAAAATCGATAGAAAAGAGTTTATTCTTTCTTTTTATTCTAGATATATTCCTGAAATTGTCGTAATGTATGTAGAGTCTTCGTGACTAAAATTCTATGACAATTTCACTGAAGAGCGAAAGAATATCGATTTGTCGATGAAAAAACGCAGGTCGTCAGTCGCGAAGAAGTCAGGCGCCAGAATAGATCCGAAACTAATAAATTGTGATAAAAAATCATTTCCTTGATACTCCAAATAAATTTTTAAACAATTCACACATAACTTTTACAAAATAGAATTTTTTAGTATTTCCAATTTTTAATAAAAAAATCACGCGATAAATTATTCGAATTTTCCGAGTCGCTTCCAGAATCGAGAATTCTCCAATTATTCCAAAATATTTCTCTCGTCAAACGCAAAATCTGCAGTAGAATAAAATAGAAAGGAACCAGCGATTTTCCAAAATGATCATTCGAAATTCAAATTCGAACTTCCGGATGCGCAACTGCATTTTCTCTCTTTCCATAACCACAACAAAAGTCGCTCCTCCCACGTTGTGCCACAACAGCAGCCGAAACAACGTCGATCAGCTGATCGCTGTCGTGTCGTTTCTGGTTCTAAGTTGCGTCTCCCAAGCTCTCGAATATTCATTCAATAAAAGTCCTCAAACCCCTCCCAAAGTGCGTGGAATACCCAAGACCCAAATCCGAGTGAAAATTGAAAAGACAAAAAAAACCGCCCAAGTGCCAGAGCAGTTCCACCACTTGTTCTCCACCCAGTGCTAAACAGAAAAAAAAGGAAACAATGAAAAATCCTCAGAGAGAGGTGCTCTCCCCCTCGACTTAACTCCAAACACTCAAAATCTATTCCAATTTTCCCCAAATCGCTCTCACCATGAAAAAAGTGATGAAAACGTACTCTAACCCCATCAGCTGCATCCTCTCTCGTCAAATAGAGGACAGAGTGGATTTTTGCAAGCGTCTGGTTGACGAGAGGCTAGAGAAATCGAAAAATCTCTTCAGAAAGGATTTGCTGTCGCATTATGGATGCGTAAATGCCATCGAGTTCCTCAAAGATGGTGACATGATTGTTTCTGGTGGTGATGACAGACGAGTGCTCCTGTGGAAGGTCCAGCAGTCCCTACAGGGTGTCGGTCAACCAATGGCAATGAGAGCCCAACACGGGAGTAATATATTTTGTCTCGGTCACGACAGCAGCAATACAAAAATATTTTCAGCTGGTAATGATGATCAAGTTATCGTTCACGACATGAGAACTGGTGATCCAGTGGATTTTTTTCTACATGAGAAACCAGTCTATGGCCTGAGCATTCATCCCTTCAATGATCACGTATTCTCAAGTGCCTGCGATGATGGCCGAGTCCTGGTGTACGATATCAGGGAACCCAGTGGCAACGAGCCCTTCTGCTTGGCCCAGTATAAAACTCCATTTCACTCGGTGATGTTCAATCCCGTTGAGCCAAGAAAACTAGCCACTGCTAATGCCGAGGAGGGCGTCAGTTTGTGGGACGTCAGAAAACCCCTGGAGCCTGTTCTTCGTTATGGATTTGATGGATCAACTCAGAGCTGCATGAATGTCAGATTTAACTCGGCTGGAACGAAATTACTGGCATTAAAGAGAAGATTACCTCCTGTTTTATACGGCATTGATTCACCAGCAGTTCTCTGTCACTTTGATCAGCCAGGGTATTACAACAGCTGCACGATGAAATCGTGTTGCTTCGCAGGGAGGGACGAGTCCTATGTCCTTTCAGGCTCTGATGATTTCAATCTCTACGTTTGGAAAATTCCGAAGAACGATGTTACCTGGGTGGAATCTGCTCACATGATTCTACGTGGACACAGATCGATAGTCAATCACGTTCGATATAATCCCAGACACTGCATCCTCGCCTCATCTGGCGTTGAAAAAATAATCAAAGTGTGGAGTCCTTTTTCTCTTGGTAAGGGATGCATGGGAGGACTGAGACAATCGGATGGAAAACTCGAGAAGCAACGACGTGTATTCACCCACGAGGAGTATCTCCGTCTAGTTCTTCAGAGTGGTCAGATAATGACCCACGATTACAGTCATCAGTCCACAAAAGAAGACCCGAGGATGATGGCCTTCTTCGATTCCCTGGTCCAACGTGAAATCGAGAGTTTTGCCTCTGAGGACAATCCAACATCCCAGAGAAGTCCCAGTGACTCTGAGAATACTCCTTCGAATCAACGAAATCGTAATGGAACAGATTCTGATGGTAAATATTACAATTTTTACAACTGATTCAATTTAAAAGAATGAAAAAATCCTTATTTGCCCCCTAGATTCAACAGCATCGGACACACAGCTTATGAGGACTGTCCTGGGTGCAAAAACGTGCTCAAGAGACACTTCTAGTGGTGGAATGGCGCCAGAACGTGTTTTCGGTTCGCCAAATCGGATAACGAGACTAATACGAAGCTGTCGAGATCAACTGATGCGTTTGGCAGCTCTGGAGAACGAGGCAATAGCCTGCAGGACTGAGAATTCTCCCCAGAAGTGTAGGAATTCCTCGGAGGATCCCACAGACTCAGGGGGTGTCTCTCCCACACCCAAAACTACCCTGAAGCTGCGACTGAAGGGTGTGAAACGAAAACAGAATAGAATATCCACTCGAAGAAGTAAAATCCGTAGGAAATGCACAATCCTGAAAGCTCCGACTGATTCAGGGAGTGATTTGGAGTGTCTTCCAGGGCCAAATCGTCGGAAAAATGAGACTGAGGTGGTGGATACGACACAGCCCAGCACCAGCACTGGCTCCAGGGGAAGATGGCCAAGGACTGTGGCTGGAGACAGCGATCCTGGGGCTTCAAACGTCAGTAGCGATGAAATCAATGCGAGGAAGAGTCCTGGTGACAACAAACGTCCTGGTAGGTGCAAAAATTCAAGAGAACACCTGGTGAATGGTGCTGGGGACGATGTGACGCCTCTCAAAGGGACTCACACGACTCCAATGACTCCTGACAGTGGAATGCAGTCTGGAATTTCCACTGTTGAGAAAGCCAGGTGCAATGGGGGAAGCTCTGATGAGAGGAGTCTCCGGAATCTCGAGAGGTTCAGGAAGAGAGTGGATGTCGCCAGGAGAGGCTACAGGAGGAGAGCCAGACAAGAGGAGAGTGATTCTTCGGATTGAGGGAGTGATTTTCAATGATTATAGACTCCAGGTTCTTTCCAGGAAAATTCTGCAGTGGAATGACGTAAATTATCTAGTTTCTCGGAGATGTCTTTGAACATTTATTGAAGAAATTAAATAATTTACATCGTTTTGCCACTTCACTGCAGATTTATTCTCGGGAGTTTTAAGATTGAGGGGTGAAGAACGGGAAGAACTTCAACGAAATCCGAAGATTTTCGATAATACATTGTAAATAGCAACAACAATCGCTTTTTTCGATATTTTTTTTACTTCGTCAATTGATTTTGAGATTTATTAGTTCGGATTTTTCTAGGGGCGCCGCTCCACTACTGATTATTCGTTACAACTTCCATTACTTTTTTAATTGATTTTTTTTTCTCTCCCAGTAATTAAGTGCGTTCGATTGCCAATTAATGATTTATTGGGGTACGTGGATTGCCCCGATCGATGGAAAAATGATATATTTCAATTGAATTCGAAGACTCCTAGGTTAATCATTACGTTATCGTGTGAAAGAAAAATAAGTCTGAGACACTTGTGATTAGCTAAATTCGATAAAATACCCCAGCACCATGTATAGTAGTTATCATAGGCCAGATGAAGTGGCTCGTCTCCTGTGCATGCCTGATGCTCCATAATTCATCGATTTGTCAGACTTTGGATTGTTCGATGGCGATACATTATTTTTCTGATTACAGCTACTTGTTGATTAAGTGATTATATATTTATACGTCATTATGATTGAGTAATTGAATAAATAATTTCAAGACAACATCTCTCTCCTAATTATTTTTAAAAAATGCAGGCTTTGAGACTTTGCGTTGAATAAAAGGTGAACCTGTGGTTTTCTCTACCACATCCTTATCAATCCTCATGATTATTTCCACATCGAAACATTTCCTCGTACTCACAAAATTTTTTTTTCTACAGAGAATATAATATATCAATTCGTCTCTCGTAATTTCACTGTGCATCTGGGTAAAACGGGATTTCAATAAAAATGCGCAATTGTATTTTAAATACTGCAATTGTTTTATTAATTTTTTGTGATAAAATAGGGGCTTTCAATTTGAATACAAAAAATACAGTTGTCTTCAGTGATCCCAATCCAGGATCTCACAGCAGAGGAAGTTATTTTGGTTACGCTGTTGCTATTTATGGGAGCAATTCTGATCCTCTGGTGATCGTTGGTGCACCCAGGGCTAATGTCAGTAGATTATCAGGAATTAGAGAACCTGGTGCTGTTTATTGGTGTCGATTGAGTGGTCAATGCAGAGAGTGGCCAATTGACAATTCGAGAAATGGTGAACTGCATGGGATTCGAGGGATTAATCAGATGATCGATGGGTCTTGGATCGGTGCTACTATTTCTGTGGAAAATAAACCGCAGCCCAGAGTTGTGGTACGTAATAAACAATCTCACCACCTCAACTAATTATTCTTGTTTTCATTGAATTAATTGAGTTTTTGTATTTACTTCTCAATTATTATGCTGACGTGACTTTTTTTGTGGTGAAAAATATCTTTCATCGGCTCGTCTCTGCAGGTTTGTGCTCCTAGGTGGATAAATATCCGTTCTGGTAATCACAAATTAAACGGATTATGTTATTACACCGTTGCAATGTCTCCAAAAGCCTTCGAAGAGCCTGTACAAAAAATTCTCAATTTATTAACGAATAGAACAAACGAGAATGGTTGGAATCACAACGACGACTTCAGAGTAGCGACTATGGGATTTTCTCTTTACGAATTTGCTGAAGAATCCGTGTGGAATATTATGATTGGGGCTCCTGGGTGTTACGGCTGGTCAGGAACACCGATTTTGGTCACAGAGAAGTCGTCCGGAGAAATGATCGCAATGATACCTAGAACTAACAAATATTACTATACCAGCACCGGTAATTATTCTTCAAATTGATATCCATGGAAATTTTAGGATCGACAGACTGATGGCATTGATTCTAGGATACGGCGTGACATCCGGATTTTATTTCGATAACGAAACTCGATGGTACGTCGCTTCGTCCCCTCAGGTCGATGATAACATGGGAACAATCCAATTTTTTCACTATAATGGGGATAATCCTGTGGTAATCGGTCGAAAAATTGAAGGTGCACAGTATGAAGAGTATTTCGGGGCATCAGTCACTTCCTGCGATGTTGATAACGACGGGAGAGATGACCTGATAGTTGGAGCTCCATCGTGGAGCGATAATGGAGATGAGGGACGGATTTATATTATTTCAGCAAGGAGAAATGTAAATGTAACTCTATTTTTATTGGCATGAGATTCTATTGGAAGTGGTGCGCTTTGATGATGTTTAATCCATTGAATTCGAGTTGAATAATTTGTTTTAATGGCTCAGGTGTTTGAGAGGAATTGGATCGATGGTAAATTCGAGGGAGCTCGATTCGGATCGAGTGTTGTATGTCTAGGAGACCTGGATCGCGATGGCTATGGAGATGTTGCTGTTGGTGCACCGTACGAAGATAAATCGGGTGCTGTTTATATTTTCAATGGTGGTCGTTACGGTTTATCTCAAGTGCCAAGTCAAAAAATCCTTGGCAAGGATTTTGGGAGGCTGAGTGGCTTTGGTCTCAGCATATCTGAACCCAGGGATATCGATGGCAATGGCTACCCTGATGTTGCTGTTGGAGCTTACAGATCAGGACACGCTGTCCTCTTTCGAGCTCAACCAGTCATTAAAGTGAATATTAGTTTGAGTCCTGTCGACTCCATGAGGCTCAACAGTGATACTACCCTATTTTCTGTTAAATTCTGTGGATATTACGACGGATATAGGGTACCGGAGACTCTTAGTAAGTTGATTAAAAATTTTCTACACCCGCATCTCGTTATTTCAGTTACTTTCCACTATTTTTATCTCAGGAGTGATGAAGATTTTTAGAATTGACGAAACTCATAATCGAGCGAGTCTTCACATAAATCCCACTAGCAATGGAACTTATGAGCTCCCAGGAATTTTCGTTCGTGAAAAAGATACATGTGAACCTATTATCGTACATTTGAAGGTGAGACCAATTATTTGGTATTGAATATCATCTCTTGAGTCTTGTAATCCTATCCGCAATCTAGAATGGAACCAAAACGTATCCCATCGTCATCGCCGCAGCCTTGAGGCTTATGAATGAAAATACGTCAATCAAAAAGGAAATATCAACGATCGAGAGTAAAATCTCCCTCAATTTCAAACTCGACTGTGGCCCCGACGATATTTGCCACTCAAATTTAACAACGAGAATCTCAACATCACTTGGAGAAGAAAATAAATACACCGTTGGGGGTGAAGACACTATAAATATTTCAATCCAAGTGGAAAATAATCAGGAACCTGCGTACGATACTCAACTCCATATTTTTTTACCGGAAATTCTTCCTCTGACTAGTCTGCCCATCGATTGTCAAGAGAATCCAACGAAGAATGGAACTGTTGAAGTCATTTGGAGCATCGAAAATCCATTGCGACATCGAGTAATTTAATAAAATAAAATCAACTTTGTTTATTGAAATAGATTAGATCGATTTTTTTAATGGTTTCAGGCGACTTTAAAACTCGAAATATCAATGCGTCAGGTTGAAATTGAGTCAGAGGATGATTCAAATCCCCTGATGATAGCCATTAGTCTCATAACGCAAAGTCGAAATGTCAACGACAAAAAAGGAATTGATAGTGTGATTATCAATCTTGTGGTGGATGCCACAGTCGCTGTGACTGGGTGGGAAATGATTTTTTTTATCAGAATTCGTGTTAATGAATGAAATAATAATTGAAGTAAAATTGCAGGCAAGCGAAGGACACGTCTTACTCCTACTTCAGTACCTCAGAGGAGAAGAAAATCGGGACAATTCAGTTTGATCATATTTATGGAGTTCAAAAATTGGGAATAACTCCGATTCAACAGGCGATTTTGATTGTCCTCGTTCCCACGCACTTGAGAAAATCGAAAAATGAAATAGTCGAGATAGCGAGGATAAACGCAACGACTGTGAAATTCTTTGATTCAATTAATCG
>NW_011887792.1:391619-419152 GCF_000806365.1 Fopius arisanus | reverse complement strand
AGGAATTAGAGAACCTGGTGCTGTTTATTGGTGTCGATTGAGTGGTCAATGCAGAGAGTGGCCAATTGACAATTCGAGAAATGGTGAACTGCATGGGATTCAAGGGATTAATCAGATGATCGATGAGTCTTGGATCGGTGCTACTATTTCTGTGGAAAATAAACCACAGCCCAGAGTTGTTGTACGTAATAAACAATCTCACCATCTCCATTAATTATTCTTGGTTTCATTGAATTCATTGAGCTTTTATGTTTGATTCTCAATTATTATGCTCAAGTGAATTTTTTTGTGGTGAAAAATATTTTTCATCGTTTCGGTTCTGCAGGTGTGCGCACCGAGATGGAAGAATATTCTGTGGGGCTCTGCGTTCATGAATGGAATCTGTTATTATGCGATTGCAAGTTCGTCGGAGGCTTTTCAAAGACCTGTTCAAAAGTTTATAACAGAGTTGACTTATCCGCGAAGGCAGGTGACAGAAAATACGAACTATAATTACTTTGCGATGGGACAATTGGGATTTTCGATTCATCAATTTTCGGATGAACCGATTTGGGATGCAATGGTGGGAGCTCCTGGGTGTTACGCCTGGACAGGAACTCCTGTGATGATTTCTGAGAATAAACCGGGAAGACTTAGTTCTTTGATATCTGAAAAATTTGATGACAACACTCAATTAACCGGTAACTACTGTAAAAAATATAAAATATCGAAAATATTACGGAGTGATTACTGAGATTGGGAATTAAATTTAGGGTACAGCGTGACGTCGGGATTTTATTTCGATGATGAGACGAGATGGTACGTCGCGGCGGCTCCTCAGACCAGTGATTTGAAAGGAAAAATCGAAATTTTTCAATACGACGGGAATCATGCCTTCAGAGGAGTGAGAATTGTCAAGGGCATGCAGAACGAAGAGTATTTCGGGGCGTCAGTAACTTCCTGCGACGTTGATAACGACAGGAGAGATGACCTGATAGTTGGAGCTCCATCGTGGAGCGATAAAGGAGATGAGGGACGGATTTATATTATTTCAGCAAGGAGAAATGTAAATGTAACTCTATTTTTATTGGCATGAGATTCTATTGGAAGTGGTGCACTTTGATGATGTTTAATCCATTGAATTCGAGTTGAATAATTTGTTTTAATGGCTCAGGTGTTTGAGAGGAGTTGGATCGATGGTAAATTCGAGGGAGCTCGATTCGGATCGAGTGTTGTATGTCTAGGAGACCTGGATCGCGATGGCTATGGAGATGTTGCTGTTGGTGCACCGTACGAAGATAAATCGGGTGCTGTTTATATTTTCAATGGTGGTCGTTACGGTTTATCTCGAGTGCCAAGTCAAAAGATCCTTGGCAAGGATTTTGGGAGGCTGAGTGGCTTTGGTCTCAGCATATCTGAACCCAGGGATGTCGATGGCAATGGCTACCCTGATGTTGCTGTTGGAGCTTACAGATCGGGACACGCCGTCCTCTTTCGAGCTCAACCAGTCGTTCAAGTGAAAATTAGTTTGAGTTATGTAAACTCAGCGAGACTCAACAGCAATACCACAGACTTTTCTGTTAGATTCTGCGGGTATTACGAAGGATACAGGGTACCTCAGACTCTGAGTAAGTTCTACAAATGCACATCCTATTTCTTCAATTCCAGAATTTTTTAATTTCAGGGGTAATGAGAATTTTTCGAGTGGATGAGGTTCTCCGACGAGGTGTCCTCGACCTACCCCCAACTGATAATGGAACCTACGAAATTGAAGGACTTCTTCATTATGGACGAGAAATTTGTACAGATGTCCCAATAATTCTGCAGGTAATTAACAAATTTAGCATATCACTGGACAGACAATAATTAGCGAATTTTTATGAATTAAACTTCAGGAAGGAACTAAAACCGAGCCAATCGACATATCTGTGTCTCTATCACTGATAAATGAAGCTGTAATAATTAACAAGTTCCGTTCAAAAATCGATGCCACAGTGCGTCTTCCTTTCGACGTAGACTGCGGCTCCGACGACATTTGCATCTCCAATCTGACATCAGAAGTGACAACGTCCCTCGGTCCTGGCAACAATTACATCCTCGGAGGAGAAAAAACTATAAAAATCACCATTGACGTTCGAAACAACGGAGAACCCGCCTACGACACCCAAGTCCACGTACTGCTACCCGATTTTCTCTCCTTGGCGAGCATCAGTTTCGATTGCGAGGAGAAACACCTGATTAATAGATCGATCGAGGTGATCTGCGATATCGGGAATCCACTGCGAAGTCAGGTAACTCCGGAGGATCTCAATTCACTCGTTTTTCGGATTTTCATGGATTTTTTTTTATCGTTTACAGAATTCATTGACACTCGATCTAGCGATGAGTCAAGTGGAAATTGAGTCAGAACTTTTCTCAGAATCTATCCAAGTCCCCATTTACCTCACGACCCAGAGTACAAATATTAATCAACGAGGAAGTAATAATTTATTTATCAATCTTGTGGTCGACGCGAGCGTTGACATCACTGGGTAAATTTATGCACGAATTTAATTCCTCGGCTATTTAATTGGCAATAATAAATACATATATAATAAATAATAAATTTCAGGAGAGCAGAGGAGAGTATTTACTCGTACATCAACTCCTCAGAAGGGGAAAAACTCGATAGGATACGGTTCAGTCATATTTACAACGTTAAAAAATTGGGACTGACTGCCATCGAACAAGCGGCCTTAACTG
Organism: Fopius arisanus; assembly: GCF_000806365.1. Taxonomy (NCBI): domain Eukaryota; kingdom Metazoa; phylum Arthropoda; class Insecta; order Hymenoptera; family Braconidae; genus Fopius; species Fopius arisanus. The sequence continues at coordinate 416,431 of NW_011887792.1, read as the reverse complement.
TCCTGGTCCCAACGCACTTGAGGAATTCTCGAAGCGAAATTATCGAAATAGCTAGAATTAATGCGTCAAGTCTCACGTTTTTTGATTCCACAAGTCGAGAGAACAACGACTACGTCTGCAAGACCGAAAGAATTGAGAACGACAAGAAAATCATCGAAAAGAATTTAAACGCCACAGAAATAGTCTCTTCTCGGAATCGTACGCTTCTCTTGAATTGTGAAAATTCGGAAATAATTTGTGTTAATGTCACGTGCCTCATGGACGTACCGAGAGAATCCGTGAATCCTAATTCTGCAATTGGAGAATTAAAATTAACGATTGATTTTCTTTTAAAAAACGTTCCTGGTGAGTTTCTGATTAATCGAATGTGTGGGAGATTGATTTTATTGAAATAATGATTTATCTCGAAAGCCATCCATTCGACGTGAAAACACCAAAGAACCTTTTCTTCAGTTTCTTAAATTTCCGAGAGAAAAGACTTTTTGGTATTTTCTTCTACAATCGATAGTTTTCGGATAAATCGATGTTCAACTCGATTAAAATCCTATGGATCGTTTTTTAAGACTTTTGAGGTGAATTAAATTAATAGAATAATGAGAAAAATTATTCTTTATGCGGCAGATGAGTTCATGATCTCGAAAGATATAATATACTTCGCATCCAATGCGTCAGTCAGGGTTACTCATCCCTCACGAGGTGGTGAAGTGTCTGGAATGAGAAGAAACTCAGTAATCGTAGGTACTACATTCCTGGAGACTCTGTCAGCTGCTCAAGTTAGCATCTGGATAATTGTAGTCTCAGTGCTCATTGGCATTCTCCTACTGGCACTCCTGATATTCGCTCTTATCAAACTGGGATTCTTCAAGCGAAAGCAAAAAGAAGAGTTAGAGGCACTCAAAGCTGATTCCGACGTAATAAATCATTCCCACTGATTACTCCAATTAAAATTACAGTCGATAATTTTTTTCATTGATTTTCAGGGGAATCAGGACATCCCCTTGGACACGTCTTCATCGAAGGAAAATCTCGATCGATATTAATTATTCCAAAGCCAGCAGTCAATCACTGGAAGATGATTTCTCAGATATTCGATGAGATTTTTGAAAATATCTCGGAAATCACTGGAGATAATCAAATTTTTATGAGAACCTTTTTCATCCGGCTAATCGAGAATTATAAAAAAGGTTATTACAAAAATTGAATCATCTCCCCCCATTTCCGCTATATTTCCGAAAAACTTCCCAGAATGAATGCACCTTCATTTCTAAAATTCATTTTTATTTATAAATATTTTGTATTTAATTATAAATATTTTGTATTTAATATTCTCACAGTGCCATGTGGAGTCGCCTATTGTAAATAATCCCCCCATCACCTCCAAGAACATTAAATTAATGTAAAAAATTCCTAGATATTCTCAACGTGTCGCCCAAAGTGAAAAATAAAAAATAAAACTGAATTCATAAATCTCGGACAGCACGTACGCTCCTTATCTCAGCATGAGAAATAGATTATTCAATCCTTCTTGAAACGTCGCAGATATTTCTGGACACCACATCCTTCCGTCCAACTCTGGCCTCAGCAAGTTCCCTCTTCCTCCTAAATTCCAGTTTTTTTTATCATTTAATCCCAAGAATGTCTCAATATCTAGTGAATTACCTACAGTTTTTTGGAACTATTTTAACTATTTCCTGTGGAGGTGGTGGATACAATCTAGACGTCAAAGGAAGTGTATTGTTCAGTGACCCCAGAGGAAGATCTCACAACAGAGGAAGTTACTTCGGTTTCACTGTTGCACTTTATCCGAGCCCTTCTGATGCTCTGGTGATCGTTGGTGCACCCAGGGCTAACGTCAGTCGATTACCAGGAATTAGAGAACCTGGTGCTGTTTATTATTGTTATTTAAGTGGTACCTGTAAGGAGTGGATACTCCATAAATCGACAAATGGAGAAGTCAAGGGTCTCAATTACGTCAATCAGCGGCTCGATGGTGCCTGGATTGGAGGTACCATCTCCGTGGCGAATGATGTACACCCTGAAGTCGTGGTTCGTTCCAATCTTCTTCTTTTCCCATAAAAAATCCAAACTTTTGATTTCCTCATTAAATCCATTTTAATTGTCATCAATTTTTAAGCTAATATCTCGAAATCCGGGAGTAATTATAATCAAGGCTTTTTTTTAATAATTATTTTCAGATCTGCGCCCCACGTTGGACTAATGTTATTCGTGATATATATTATATGAATGGAATTTGTTATTATACGATAGCAAATAGTACACGAGCGTTTGAGAGACCTGTGGATTCGATAATTAATGTATTTGCGGGTCGTGATTATCAGGTGGCAACGGATTCACGAGGTGTGCCATATCATTTGTGGGGGATGAGTATGTTGGGATTTTCGCTGCATGAATTTAGGGATTTAGATCGTAGGCATCATTTTATGTGTGGAACTCCTGGGTATTACGCATCGAGAGGAAACGCACTGCTGTTCTCCAGGAATGGAAAGAAAACTGAGACGATTTTACCGCCGATGATTGACATACCTCGTGCACGTAGAATTGGTGAGATCGAATTTTGGGGATTGGCTTTTTAGGGATATTCATCTGGAGTGATCGTTTCAGGATACAGCACTACGTCGGGGTTTTATTTCGATGCCAAAAGGAAGGACAGGTGGTACGTTGTTTCGGCCCTTGACAGATTGAGTCTAGCAGCAGCTGTTTTGATATTCCACTTCCAAGGGAACAGGTCTGTGTATGATGGCCTGACAGTGGGGGGAAATGACGTTGGAGAGTTGTTCGGGGCCTCCTTGACCTCCTGCGACGTTGATAACGACAGGAGGGATGATCTGATCGTTGGGGCTCCAACGTGGAGTGATAATGTGGACGAGGGGCGGATTTATATATTTTCAGCGAGGAGAAATTCGATTGTAATTTTATTTTTATTGACACAAGATTCTATTGGAAGGGGTGCGCTTTAATGATGTTTAATCCATTGAATTCGAGTTGAATAATTTGTTTTATTGGTTCAGGGGTTTGAGAGGCGTTGGATCGATGGTAAATTCGAGGGAGCTCAATTCGGATCGAGTGTTGTATGTCTAGGAGACCTGGATCGCGATGGCTATGGAGACGTTGCTGTTGGTGCACCGTACGAAGATAAATCGGGTGCTGTTTATATTTTCAATGGTGGTCGTTACGGTTTATCTCGAGTGCCAAGTCAAAAGATCCTTGGCAAGGATTTTGGGAGGCTGAGTGGCTTTGGTCTCAGCATATCTGAACCCAGGGATGTCGATGGCAATGGCTACCCTGATGTTGCTGTTGGAGCTTACAGATCAGGACACGCTGTTCTCTTTCGAGCTCAACCAGTCGTTGAAGTGAATATTAGTTTGAGCTCTGTGGACTCTGCAAGGCTCAACAGAACTACCACCAACTTCTCTATTAAATTCTGTGGGTACTACGATGGGTACATGGTACCTACGGCTCTGAGTAAGTTATCATACGAACTAATTAATTGTTAGGTCCACTAATTTTTCTTATTTATTTCAGGAGTGGTCAGAATCTTTCGAATCGACGAGGCTTACCAGCGGGCGAGACTCGCCACACATGCAAATGTCAATGGTACATACCAACTCGAAGATGTTCTCTACTACCGAAAAGTACTCTGCACTGAAATTCCAATAGTAATGGACGGTGGGACTAAAACCGAACCCCTGGACATTTCTGTATCCCTCAAACTTCTGAACAACGAGCCGCTCGTTGGCTTCTGCAGAAGGTGTCCGAGGATCAACCAGAAGAGATCGATTATCGAAAAATCATTGCGACTCAACTTTGAATTGGACTGCGGTCCCGATAATGTCTGCCACTCGAATTTAACTCTAGGAGTTTCAACTTCCCTAGGAGAAAGCAACGAGTACATCCTGGGAAATCGAAACATAGTTGATATCTCGATAGATATTAGAAATTATGGAGAACCCGGTTACGACACTAGGGTACGTGTACTATTGCCGGAATTTATTGTTCTGACAAGAGTACCTTCTTCGGCTTCTTATCAATGCATCGAGGAGCCAGTACTCAATGGATCTGTTCAAGTGATTTGCGAGCTGGGAAATCCATTTCGAGTTCAGGTAATTAATTAGTAATTAAAATCGATGAGAAATTTAAATGCCATTCGATAAATTGAGGATTCATGGCTTTCTCATGTTTCAGACAACTCTAAAGTTGGAATTAGACATGAGTCAACTCACAACTGAGTCACAGTTTTACGCAGACTCGATAGACGTGCCCATTAGTCTAACGACTCAAAGTAGAAATGATAATGATCAGAATGCAACTGATAATTTGATTATTCATCTAGTCGTAGACAGCGCTCTGAATATTACTGGGTTCGTCTCGGAATTTGTGGTATTATTTGGGCTTATGATAATTGATTAGATGAAATTAATTTCAGACAAGCAAAGGACAATGTTTACTCCTACTTCAGTACCTCGGAGGAGAACAAACTCGAGATAATTCAGTTCGATCACATTTATGGAGTTCAAAAATTGGGAATAACTCCGATTCAACAGGCGATTTTGATTGTTCTCGTTCCCACGCACTTGAGAAAATCGAAAAATGAAATAGTCGAGATAGCGAGGATAAACGCAACGACTGTGAAATTCTTTGATTCAATTAATCGAAATGATAACGACTACGTTTGTCAAATCGAAAGAGTTGAAGAGAAAGGGAAGAAAATTATGGAGAGGGATTCGAATATTTTGACACAGTCTTTAAACGTTACTCTGAAGAATCGCGCGTTGTTTCTGACCTGTGAAAATGTTGCTATTGACTGCGTTAATGTCACGTGTCTCATAGACGTGCCAAAAGAATCCGTTAATCCCTCTGTAATCGCGGAATTTAAATTAACGATCGATTTGCTGTTGAAAGACGTCACTGGTGAGTCAATAATCAGTTGAACAAGAACGACGAACAATTGAATTGATGAAATAATTAAAAAAAAACGTTTTCCATATGACAGATGATTTTACGACATCGAAGGATATAATATATTTCGTATCAAATGGATCAGCGATGATTACTCACCCCTCACGAGCCGGTGAAAAATCTGGAATGAGGAGAAACTCAACCCTCGTTAGCACTCAATTCCTCGGTACCCCAGTATCAGCACCAGTAGCCAGTTGGGTAATTGCTGTCTCAGTACTCGTCGGAATTCTCCTCCTGGCGCTTCTCATATTCGTCCTTATCAAACTGGGATTCTTCAAGAGAAAGCAGAAAGAGGCACTGGACGCACTCAAGGCAGATTCTGACGTAAATTATTATTTGCCAGCTTTTCAGCTCCGGGAATAATAAACTCTCAGAAAATTAACTCAATGACGATTTTATCCAACTGATGAATCGACTCTCTATTGATTTTCAGAACAAGGAAGGTATATGCATAGAAACAACGTCATCAAAGGAGTGTCTAGATCAAGATTAAACACCAAGAAAAATTCATCCATGAAAATTAATCCATCAAGGACTAATTATCAATTTATTTTTCATTCCTCTGTTTGTGCGACATTTTGAACTTTATCCACTCGTTGCGCTTAACTATTCGAAATAAACTATATATTAACAACAATCTCATATGCTTGATGCTGTCTTAAGGCCACAAAAATATTTATAAAAATATAAGTCGGAGTAATTACTGGCGATCAGATCTACCGCTCCATCAAGCGAATATAATTTATTTTCACAGTGGAGTCGATTAATTTGTGCTCCTTAATTAAAGCCTAAGGATTCAAAAATATTCCACGAGCATTTGTGCTGAATTCCTCCATAATTATGCAATTAGGCTCTCAATTATCTCAATTCGTCGAGTAAAATTTTGTCAGATTTGAATTAATAACATTAAAAGCGTCTGGAATTTAATCCTCATCGTCACCGAGTCCCAATCCCCTGGAAATATCAGCAGCACTCAATTTACCACCACCTGGAGGTGGCGGAGTTGATGGTTTGGGTGGAGGTGGTGGATCATTCCTCGGTGGCCCATAATTCTGGGAATAATGAGGTGGCGGCTGCGGGGAGAACTGACGCTCGTCACCATGGGAATTCTATAGATACAGAACACTTATTGATCCCTAATCCCATTTTAAAAAATCTCAGAATTCAAATTTACACCTCAAAGCCGAGAAATTGGCAGATGCAGTCAATAAATTCGGAATAAAAAGCAAGAAATTGGCGTAAAAATGATTTATTCCGTAAAATTCTACAAGACGACCCAAAAATATGAATAAAAAAAGAATTTTAAGTAATTAAATTAGTCATGCGATAGTACAGTGTCTTTTCTCAGGGTTTAATCAGCATAAAATAAAGTAATCATCAAATAAATAAATAAGAAATTATATAAAAAATATTTTCACTCATATTAAAGCTCTAAAAAGCTCATAGTTGCTCCAGAAAGGTGTTAAACCTCATGCGGTGATAGATAAATAAATTAAAATAGTGTTAAAGCATAAAAAGCGATAGAAATTGGCGGTAAAGTTCTAAATTTTTCGTTCCCTGGCATCCCTCATTTTTCTACTCACTCGTTTGCTGAGACTATCGAGTGCAGAGCTGAAGAGAGCGGTGCCAATGCCACTGAGAAGATCAGAGCTGCCTGAACCCTGATTGTATCCACCAGATTGTGTGTAACCCCCACTGGGCTGATAACCTGGTTGCTGATTACCACCGCCGCCTCCAAGAACACCCCCCAGAATCGATCCAAGTCCTCCCAGAGGATCATTGGGCTGTTGAGGAGGTGGATAATTGGGGCTGCGAGAGCCACCACCGAGTGCTCCAAGAATTGATCCCATCATGTCACCACCTCCTTGGGGTGGATAACCAGGTTGGTGTCTGTTGTCCCCAGACAGAGCATTGGAGACTAGACTGCTGGCCAGGGCTGATCCCAGGGCTCCAAGATTTAATCCACCACCTTCACTCTCTGTCTTTGAGCCCTGGACTTTCTCATGATCTGTCTCTTTGTCGTGCTCCTTCCTCTTGTTGTAGGCATGGACAGCAGCAGCAACACCTCCAGCAGCGACCAATCCACCAATAGCCAGTCCTACTTTATCCAAACAGCCACCGAATGCCTCCTCCTCCTCAGCTTTCTCGTATCCCGGTTGATAGCCGTACGGCTTGGGAGGATTATAACCACCCCCTGGGGGACCATACCCTCCAGGGGGAGGTCCATAACCTCCCTGAGGTGCTGATGGAGCCTGAGGGTTCAGGGTGGGATAAAGTCCTCCAGGACCTACCGAAAATCCACCCCCAAAAAAAATATAGTAAAAATTGTGTTTCTCTGTTTAAATCCGGTTATATCTCGCGCAGGAGTGGTTTTAGGGGAAAAGGTCAGAGGAATTTTCTCCAGAGGATGATATTCCCCGCAAAAAATTCTTCTGATATTTTTCTCTAAATACCGTCACTCGGAAAATATATCGAGGGAAACCCACCGGGTGGTCCAAAGTCAGCAGCAGGTACGTCACCGGCACTGGCCATCCTAGGGGACCTGGGGGCCCCAATATTCTCGTAAGAAATACTCGTGATCTCGACGTCACCATCGATTACGAGGTGGGTGACTTTCTGATAAGGCAGACGATGCCCGAACTCCGCGAAGTGACGTCCATTGATTGCAATTTTGTACTGCAGTGGTTCACAGAGTAGAATCACCTCGAAATCCTGACCAGGCTGAAGCACCAGGGGTCCACCGTTCTCCTCAGGACCCCAGGACATCGACTGAATGTGATTTCGAGTGATAAAACCATCACTGAATCGAGGAGACAAGTGGATCGCAATGTCATCCCTTGGATTTAGATTGGGGCCCAATTGATAATTAATAGCAAAGCGAACTGCATTCGAAGGAATTTTCCCCTGGATCTTCACCATCTTCCCAGGGGCAAGACCCCCCACTTCTCCCACGTAAGGAACATCCTAAGGAACCATCAATTGTTCATTGTCATGATATTTTGTGGAATAAATAATAAATTGCCGGAGAAGTCTTCGAAATTTTATACCGAAATCAATGCAATACATCAATACAGATTTTATTTTCGTAATAATTCTGTACAGAGGTATTTACAGACCTGTTTTGACAGTGGCCTTGAGGTCTCACCAGATACCAAAATACAAATAAACCGATGTACAATCCCCTCTCGAAATTCCTAATCTTCTCTAATAATCCAATCGATCCAATTTACCCAGTGGCTAAATCATGATTTACATTTTGAAAATTATCCGGCCTTCGGAGAGACCATTAAAATCCCACACTCACTCCGATGCAATTATCCGAGTAAGACGGTTAAGTCAATCTCAGGAATGAACTTGTAAATGATGAAAATAAATGAAAAATTGAAAACTCGAAATCTAGAAATTAAATCCGATGACAGGAATGAAAATTAATGTCATCGTAACGCCACAACAATTTCAATGCCACGAAAATAAGGTCAGGTAATTAATTCTTATGAGGATCATCAGATCATCGGATCATCAGATCATCAGAGGATTGAAATTCCATTGAATGACTGGAGTGTTAGGGGAATTGGAAATTTGGAGCTTTAATTACTCACAGGATTTAATACAGGCGATGCCATGGTGTTGCTGATTGTCTTGATGACACCTGATTTCAGGTTTCTTTCGATATCTTGGATTTTTTTTTAAGGAATTTCCTGGGAAAAACCGCAGTGCGCAGAGGAAGACATTCACTTCAGGACTGGACTATTTACAGTGATGACGTTCCTCCAGATGGTTTTTACCCAGGAGACCTAGGGTAATCTAGATTCCTAGATAACCGTCGGAAGAACGAATTTTTATTATTCCCCGATGATAAACGGTTGATCCTTTTGAGTGGTTTTCAAAATTTCGAAAATCTCAATTTCAATAATAATTATCAATTTTTCTAATTTTCCAATTTTTCAATTTTCCAATTTTCCAAAATTTCAGAGGAGAAAATTGCATTTTCAATTTTTGAACTTTATTGTCATTACATATTATTATAAATTATGTGCAATCATAAATTTTGTGGGATATAGTATAATGAATAAATATTGAATTTTTAAAAATATAATCGACGAATTGAAGTGATAAAATGGCAGAAAAAAATGCAGGAAGTCTTGCGTTATTACACGTCGAGTACTTTAATTGCACTGTCCACTTGTCCTTTATGAAGGGATTAATTAGCACGCGACAATTTCCACCCACACGTGGGCAATTTTCTAATTCAACTAAAATGATATCTTGAAAAAATTGTGGGAAAACGGGAATTCATTCAGACCATCAGGAAAAAATGATAAAAACTCTGATGATCATTTTTTAAATACCGATAAAATTATTCCCGATCGGAGGCTGAGCTGATAGAAGTCATGAAGCGATTGACAATGAAAATTATTTGAAGCGTTACGATGCCTCGCCCTGAGTCGCACCCACAGCGCAATAAAGGACACGTCAATTGAGATGAATGAATTCACTGAAAAAGGGAATAAAGACGTTACCACATGAACAGTGAAATCCTCGATTTTATAGTCGAGGGAATAATCGACTTGAGTCCCAGTTCCAAAGATGCGGGTGCCCGTCCACTTTTATCACTGGCCCAAAACCGAGAACTAGATTAAAATCATTCCAATAAATCCGTTGATTAAAAAAAATGCCCCTGAAACCGTCAAATTATTAAATAAAATACCCATCAACCCTAAATTTATAAAAAATCATGAACTCCATTTGTTCAACATATAAAATAAACAAATCTGTTGATAATTATGCAATAACGAAATTACTCCCAGAAAATTCGCAAGAAATAAAAAATAACAAATAACAAATTAATTGTTAATGATAATTCATGTAAAACTCGTTTGTGCGTTCTTCACAATAAATTGCGTCTCGCTTTTTTTTTTTTTAATCCAGGGTCTTGTGTACAGGGGCCTTCATCAGGATCAATAGGTAACCGGACCCTTAGCCCTCCACCTCCCCTGTTCCATCTCCATTCTTTATCTCGGCTTCAAAATACATGTCTATCCCCTGGATACAAGAGATTCTCTCATTCTCTGCACGTGGATACCTCCACTAGGTGAATTTATCGGGCTTCGAGGTGGAAGTACAATGAAATAAAAAGAAGAAAAAAAAAAAGGAGAAACGTCAGCTGTCGCGGTCACGAGGTACACGTGCACCCCATGTGAATAAAGCGGAAAGTGCATATTCGGATTGAAAATAAAAAAAAAAGAAAAATACGATGTGCAACCGATTTTTTATAGCAATAATTAAATTTTTGCCAATGAAAATCGTCACGACACGAGAAAAAATTAACAATTTCCCTCATGACGAAACGACTCCCCAATAATAATTTTATTATTATTATTATTATTGTTTTTAATTAATGGATTAATGAGCGCCGCGCGTATTTGTTAATTAACCAATTGTTTATTTGAATGGGGAAATGATTGTTTAATTGCGGTGGAGTAATGGAGAGAGAAAGAGTCGAGAGAAAAATCATCTCGTGATTCGGTTAATTGTTATTAATTTATTTAGCAACAAATTGCCCCCGATGATAATTCATCATTAAACCTCGAGGACAATCGACTAGTTACGTGAATCGACGTGCAATAAATGAATATTGCAATCGTTACGCGGTTTCCGAACTTCCGGTTGCAATCGGCAATTCAAAATTTCATTGACCTCTCGTTCCCTCGGATTTTTAATAATAATCGAGTAGAATTAATCAGTGGAAATTATTATAGGGTAATTGAAGGAACTCGCGTTTTTGAAAAAAAAAAATCGGGAGATGCGCGCGCATCCGTTTGAACGCGAACCCGCGATATTTTCAGTGGCTGTTTCAGTTTGTCGCAGCGCGTAGCAACCGACGGTTGCTTTAACGACACCAGAACAAATTCCTATCAATGAGCTTTCGATTTTATTGATTAATATTAAATAGTGGGTGATTGTTGCTATTGTTGTTGTTGTTGGGATTTTATCCGCGTGTTTCTGATTGAATCCGTTCTTCGCGATTAATTTTAATGAACACCTGGATTAAATTGAGGTGAATATTATTGTATCCCCATCCGGATCATAATAATACCAATAATTTAAAGTGCAATTACGTGGGAATTAATTGACTGATTAGTGATTAGTTCGCGGAATATTTCGTGATAAAATCGATTTTTATGGAGTGAAATCAAAATTTTTCTTTAAGATTTCCATGACTGATGATTTGGGAATATTAATATTAATTCATGCGTTATCTTAATTAGAGTTTTCTATTCTTATCGAGTAATATATTCGTCGTTATCACTGAAGGAGATAATGGATTTTGAGCGGTCGTTAACTGGGGATTTGAATCTGAGATTTCCCCGGTTTTCTTTTGAATTCTCTTGAACGTATCGCTTGAATGAAAAATCGTTACATTCTGAATCTGAATAGAGCACTTACTCCACAGATTATTGTATCAGGTTTTAGTGTCTCTTATGGATGAAGATGAGGTCAAGGGTTAACGCCGGAGATAAGACGCGTATCTGCGGAGGAGTCACGAATTTCCGTTTGAGAATTTTATTTCGTACTTGACCCTTTCAAATTTAAAATAATCCCCAGAAAAAATTCTAGTAAATAAAAAACAATATTCGCTAAAATTGTTAAAAACCTCCGCTAAATATTTGATTGAACAAATTAATTCTATTTGATTAAGAGTATATTTATTTGTTTTCACTAAAAATTCATTAAAAAACATTAAATTAACGCGGAACTATCAGAGGATTGGATTAATTAAATAGATAATTTAATTAATAAGTATTTTTCATTGATTTAGAATAAACTAATTGGTTTACTGTATTTTCCTAAATTTTTGTCTCAGTGCAGGAGAAAAGTAAATCCCCTCATGACGCAATTGCCGGAACGTCACGTGTTCTCGACTATTTTCTGCATTATTTTATCAACAATCCGTGGAACCAGTAAAATTATCCACTTCCTGTTGATTTTCACATTTATTCATTAACTTTTTGGCGAAAAAAAAACACAATAAAACAATTATTCCTTCGAGAAAAATTTTATTGCGAATGTGTAGTTTGGGAAAAGGGCTGAGACAATTTTTATATTCCTCAGTATTTTATTTAAAAAATGATTTTGTTGGACAGAGTGGAGGAGACGAGTGCCTCCTTAATTGATCTTAATTACGTCTTAGTAGTCGCCTCGTATTACAAACTGAGTCATCACGAAAAATTCAGTGACAGAAGTTTACCAGCTGGAGGAATTTTATTTCCGTTTTACTCGGGTGTATAAATCGACACGAATGTTTAACTTCATTCAGACATCACAACGGAGAATTTAATTGTTTACAGAGCAAATTCAAACAGGAGAATGAAAAATTACTGGGAACACAATCGGAGTTAAATTGAGTTGCCCCAGGGAAGAATAATAAACAAGATTTGATTCCCAATGAATGATAACTTCAAGATTTATCAATCCTGAGAATTTCATTTCGTTGATTAGTTTTTACACCGAAAGAAAACAATTTATTAATTTAATACCAAAGTGATAAAGACAAATCAGTGAATTCCACTCACCGGTTAGTTTTTTGGGAATATTCTCGTAACGGAAGGAGATACCGAAATTTATCAAATTACCTTTTTTCTAGGTCTCAATTACCTCTAGAAAAAAGGTCATAATAAAAAATTCAGTATCTTTCTCGGGTTCCGAGATATTTTTAAAAAACTCAGCGAATCGACTGTTTTTATTGATTCGCCGCTGAATAAAATAGCGTTTATATTTTAAACAAATGAAAATTAAAGTAGGAGGATTAAAAAATGGTGAGGGGAGTTGAAGAGTGAAATTGCATAAAAAAAATTACCAATGCAGTGTATGAAATTAGCATTTGTCTGAAAAGGGATTAATCAAGTTATCTTTATCTAGTTCTGCATCTACAGATTGAACAAGTCCGTTGCACGCGATGGGGTAGATAAAATCGAGGGGTGAAATGAATCATTGTAATGAAAGGGACAACGGATCGATATGAGAATTTCCCCTCCACTGAACGGCTTTTTTCCCCTCTTATATTTTCAGAGCACGCGTACAAAGAATTGGTGGCAGTGGAGATTCAGCTGGCCAGCAGTGGAGATGCTGGTGAAGAAGTGAGCTGAGGACGATGAAAACGCGGTGGTTAGCATGATTAAAAATCGAAGCTGGGGAATTGTCCTGTTTCTTCTGATTTTTCAAGTGCTCGAGGCTGTCACTGTTGTTGATCACTCATCCGACGACGATTACGTACTTGAACACGAAGTATCCTACGATGAGGCACTCGAGAAGGCGAGGGAACTCACCTTGTCAAAAGGTAATGATTGGTTGATTGGGGATTCTGTTTAATTGAACGGGAACTCATCAGCCAGAATTTATTCGTCAGAAAACAACATTTCGATAGTCTGGTCGGTTTTTAGGTAATATCTCCCGAACTAGGGGAGACTGGAAAATTTTATAGGGACCTTTTTTGTAGCTCTTGGAATTCTCAACAAAAAGTTCCTTTCATTTTTTTTCGTATCTCTATTATATTCCGGGATATTCGAGGAGCGCTGAAGGGGAAAATCTAAAAATCGATTTTTCGGTTTTTAACATTTTATGCCGATCTTTGCCGGATATCTTCAGATCTAGTGAAGATGGAGAAAATTTGTAGGAATCTTTTCTGTAGCTCTTGAAATTCCCTACAAAAAATTCAGAATCCATTTTTCAATGGCTCCATTATATTCTGAGATATTCGGAGAAATCTGAAGTGAAACATGTGACAAATTATCTCTAAAATTCGCACTTATTGCAACGACAGTTTGAGGTCTTTTTATCGTTGTGAATAAATAACCCAGTGTCCCCCGACTGGTAAAAAGATATCATACCCCAGGTGTTCTAACCGACTAGATAAAAATCTCAAAAAATAAAACGGAATAATCCCGAGTTATTGAAATTAAACGCATGTCCTCGTATTGCAAAACAATCGTCAATTAATGTGTACCCATTCCCCAGAAAATTCGTGTAATTTATCCATTAATTGGTAACGACTGACGGTAATTGCAAGATGAATTAACCCTCGATTTTTTATTATTTCCTCAGGCCCCATTCCTGGGTGCAGATCCTGCACACACGACGAGATGACGTACTGCAAGGACGGAAGTGTCATCAGCGATCATTGTTGCTGTGACGGTGGTTACCACAGTGCGTTTTTTTATTCTTTTCTTCAACTGGATTTTACGTGATTCCAAATTTCCGGTGGATTTATTGTTCGCACTCATTACGTCGATAAAAACGAATCAAAAGTCATCGCGAAAAATTACATCGAAAGATTTTCCTCGCCTTCTCGATAAATCAGTAGCAAAAGCCTACAGCGAACGAAAAATAATAATAATAAATAAATTTTGATACTTTTGTAATGCTGTGTCATTAGACCTTCGGTAATGGGATCAGCTGTCAACTCGTGCGTGAAATATCCGAATGTAAACGAAGAAAAACTCATTTTGTCATCGAATTACGGAAGAATCGGATTGAACAATCGATTATATACGTCGGTTGAGAAAAAATGACACGGTTTTGCTTCAGGTATCGAAATACTTCGATATCTCCATTCGATAAGTAATAAATGAGATTAAAACGTCAAAATCCACTGGCGATACGATGGACTAAAAAAAATCGGGTGTTATTTGCTGATTATCTCGAGAACAACAGACCCCATGGAGAAATTTCATTAGACTTTTTTGGAGAGAATTAAATATTCAACAAAAAGTTTCGAATAATATTTTTCGATGGGTGGACGGTATAAGAGGTAATGAGCTCAAACTGTTGCAATTTTGAGGGGTAGAGAATTGAAAGAGTCTTGTGCATCGATAAGTTGGCACGGAGTCACAAAGTGCAAGGGAATCCAATAGAATTGCATTACTGCACGCAATGCCAACGTGTCTAGAATATCTGCAATAGAATACCGATCAATAAGGAAGGGTCAGGCATTCGGATTGTCTAAGAGGACAGTAAAATGTGAAAAATGTCTCCCGAGAATTTAAAAACATCTCAATTTTTCCTGTTTTCCTTTTTCTGTAAGACACTTTGGATGGATGAGGACGAGACAGCGGGTCTCGACACATCAGCCTCTTATCCGGAATTGATAAACCACCGGAAGAACCCCACCTCGTCGATGATATAATACAAGACGTCGTTACAGTTCGATGAACCCGAATTTATTCCGTCCCATATGGTCTATTTAATTTTCCTGTGGCATTAATTCCGTTCCTCCATCCCGAATGCGTATGGAGGATTAAATACAGAAGCTTCAGGCGCTCATTATGTGTGTAATGATCCGATCGATCGTGGAATAATTATTAAAGAGGATTGGAATCTATTCGATTCGGTTTTCGATTAATGAAAGACATTATTTGTGTATTTGTTTGAGAATATCTCGGAAACTGACGGGTTTAGAGGAGAGGGTTGTGAGGGCTTTTTTGTAGAGAACTTCGTGATCTCCAAAAAAGGTGGTATCACATTTTTCGATAAACCTGATAGTGTAGGAGATATGAGTGAAGTAGTGGGTGTCGATTTTTTCGATTAATCAGATTTTGAGTTTTGATGATTGGGTAATTGTTTTTTAAATTTTCAGAGGCATTCCCTTTTGTCCAGCACACATGTAGAGTTGGTAAAAAGGTGTGTACAGTGTTAGCTGGGGATTGTGCTGAGTACGAGAGACTCAGGGAGTGCTGTTGCCATTCATACCTCGGCTCGGATTGTAAGTGGGAAAATATAATTGATAATTCCTCGAATATTTCCGAATCAACAAGAGATGAGGTCATACTCATAAGGACCTTTTCTGGAGCTCATGAAATCTTCTCCAGAAAATGTATCTACTAAAATTCCGTTATCTCCCCTCAATTCCGAGATATTCGAGAGAGTTTCTCCCATTTAATTAATATTGAACAATTTATTCTCAGGGAAATATCGAGCTGGTGGAGCTGAAGCCATAAAACCTCCAGTCCTCATGACAGGTGGACTACTGTTGCTCCTTGGATACCTCTGGAGGTTCCTCAAAGCCCTATAGAGTTATACTATTTTATACTGCCTGCTTATAATCGAATAAATTATTTTTACATCGCCACGACTGCAAAATCCATAAAATCCCCAAGAAAAATCAAAAGAATTGTCTCCAGACATGCGATCTATTGTCATCTGGGGATTGAATAAATGTCGGAATTTCCACGTGGGAACGAGAGAATAGTTCTCAGACAATTGCAAATGTCAAAAAAATGTAAACAGAACGTGTTGGCAAGCCACGAGTTGAGGACGAAGATAAAATGGACAAGAGAATTGTCACATTCTTTCTCCATGAACAAAGGCAATTAAAAGTACTGATTGAGCAATACGTACATAAAATTGATATAATTGACAATCATTGAACATACATACTTTGTATAACTCCCAATTCACGTCGCGCTCGCCAGAAAATCATTCAGTATTTACATTTATAAGCTAATCAAATCTCTTCTCTTTATTAATTGGTACGTGGTTTTTTCTCTGGCGGTGGTCGCATGTCTTTTTTATCAGTCTTCTCTTGCTTGACTTCAACGGCTGAAAAATGTAGACAGTAAGAAATCAATTTTACCCAGTTACCTATTTCGAATTTTTTTCAATTCAAAATTGCACTCACGAGGATCAGCTGGGGGCTGCGCAGGTTTCGGCACAGGCAGTGGAAATTTCCTGGTGATTTCAGCGAGCAACATATCGACTCTCTGCCGTTGAAATAGAGAGCTGGGTTCCTCCCTCGAAGGCACTTCCTTCTTCGCAGTCAGAGACTTTCCATTTTTAAAGTCCCAGGAGTAGCCCTTGCTCGGGTGATATCTCGAGCAGGCGCTCGCCTCCTCGAAAGCTGTTTGAAGATGATGAATTGTGGATAACTGCGGAAAAAAGAGTTATTGAATATTTAATTAATGAAAATAGGATTAATTAGGGAGTTTGGGGAATTGATTGAAGATTATTATTATTATTCAGTCGAACTACTCACCAGTCTCGAATTGACGACGGACGCAAGATCAGGGGCTTGATAAACAACTCCGGCGATGATGTAGTAATCAGCGAGTGGAGTAACCTGAGTAGGTGAATACCGATTTTGTTTTCTTATCACGTATAAAATCGGCTCCTGTACGTGAAGTAGAATGTATTCGAGTCCTGTCATGCTCCTTGAAATGAATAAAAAATGGAGATTAAATCAATGCCTGAAATGGAATTACTATTAATAAATCATTATCATAATGTATTTTTACGAAATTCAACCCAAAGATTGCGTTGGATTAATTTACATTAAATTAATTTTGATTAAGCCTAGGGAATAAGAACAAAGATCAAATTAGGAAATATTCTTAGGACTCACTGAAGTTGTTCTGGATTGAGCCTCTGCATTTTGATGAGTGCATTATTGCAAGAGCTGTCATAAAATGGATTGCTTCTTTCTGAGAAATAATCCATGATGTTGCTGGGGTTCAGGATTGGAATCCAGGCACTGTCATGCCAGGACAGCCCCAGAGGATTATCTGTTTCATAATAAATAATTTGCGAGGTTATGCCATCAATTCCACTGTCTTTTCAAAAATAAGTCCCAATACTTCATGATTCAATTAAAATAGACTCACCAGGTCTCGCAGACATCATCGTCACTGATTAAACAATTTAATAATTTAATCCTCTTGACAATATTTGGGAAATTAATGGGACGTAAACAACTCGAGTCGAATGTTTTTGTGCTGATAAGGACGAAAACTCCACGAGTGACGCCCACTGCACAAAAAATAAATAACCTCTATGAAAATGAATTCTGACAATTCGTAAATTCAAGGATTCGTTTATCAATATTTAAAGTTATTTATTTTTATATAGGATGGAATTTTTTAAGTGATATTAGGGGATAATAGAGGCCTTCAAGATGATGCAACAGTATATGAAGGAACTCGAACAGGTAAAATCAACAATGAAGTCAATAAAAGAAGAAGAGAATTCTTGTTTTCCTATTTATCATGTTCATTTATTTGTTTGATTAATTCTCCGGGATTTTTAATGATTGTAGAATAATCTATATAATCTATAGCATTTAAAAAATGGATTGATAAATTATTTCCTCAGGAACCTTTCGACCCTGAGGAATTCGTGGAGCGTTTGGCATGGAGAACAGTAAATGATTCAGTGGTGGATGGCCTGAAGGGGAGTTTCGATCCAGTTCTAGTGCACGAGACATTCGTCCACGCGATCAAGGACCTCCAGATCCTGGAGGAGCGCCAGCAGAAAAAATGCGAGAGATTGGAGGTGGCACTGAAGGACGAAGACAGCAGACACACCCTCGAGATAATCGACCTTCAGGATAAGAATAAAAGGGGAATGGAACTCTTCCATCAGCTGGACGAGAGGATAAATTTCGTTGCAACGAAAGTGCTGCACTTGGGGGACCAGTTGGAGAGTGTCAATACCCCAAGGGCCAGAGCGGTCGAGGCCCAGAAGTTGATGAGACACTTCTCCGAGTTCCTGAGTCCTGGACCTCTGACTGATCCCATATTCACGGATAAATCGACTCTAGACGTCGCAGCAGATGTCATCCAAAAGCTTCACCTGATATCCCAGGAGTTGCCCTCCGATAAATTTAATGACGCTAAGGAGAAAATCTCGTCGAAGTACGATGAGATAGAGAAGAGTTTAATCGAAGAATTCGTTAGGGCCCACAACAGCGACGACGCAGAGCGAATGAAGGAGTTGGCAAGTGTGTTATCACACTTCAAAGGATATTCCCAGTGCATAAATGCTTTTATAGAGCAGAGCAGGATGGCGTCTTTCGGTTCAAAAGATGTTTTTCTCAACGTCATCCCCATGTGCCAGAAAAACTACAAATTGATGCAGCAGGTATTCTCGAATCCTGAACAGGTGATGGCGAAATTTGTCCTCAATATTTATCACCTGAGACTGCAGAAATACGCAGTTGCAAAATTGAGTGATCAATCGGACTCTGACAAATACCTGAGTAACTTGCACGATCTGTACTCGAAGACAACGAAACTCTCGATGGACTTGAGGCAATTTGACATGGGAACCGACGAGGCCTATCTCACGAAATTAACTCGAAATATATTTCAGAAGCACTTGGACACGTACCCAAGTATCGAGCTCAAAGCCCTGAGGGAGAGATCAGCGGCACTGCTGATGGAGTACTACGAGTCGAAGAATCACCAGAAGAAGCAGCTGCAGACTGGTGGTTTTCAGGAGCTCAGACGTGATTTGCAGGCAGTGCTTGGTACCAGAACGAATATTAATATTGCCCAGATCGAGGATTACGGTGGTGAGACATTTCTCTCGGAGGAACTGGCGATTGCACTACTCCAGAGGTGTAAACTCGCCTGTCAGAGGTGCCAGACACTCTCCCAGCCAGCCGATCTCCCCCTCAATGCCCTCATGATCCTGGAGATTCTTCTCCAGCACTTGATGATCGAGCACGTTGATTATGCCCTGGAGTTGGGACTCCAGAGTGTTCCCATTCCTGAAAGCAGAACACCCCCTGACATTCACTTCTTCAGAGTTGCCAGGCAGTGCAATGTGATTGTTAAACTTCTCGAGGAGCAGTTTAACGACAGTCTAGTGCCTCTCGTTATCTCCACACCGAAGCATGGAGACTGCCTGGCGAGACAGAAATCGGTTCTCCTTCAGATCGAGATGAAACTCGACACTGGCCTCGACAGGAGCATCAATGCTATAGTGGGATGGGTCAGAATGTACCTTCAGAGTGAGCAGAAGAAAACAGATTTTAAACCTGAGGGGGATGTCGACACCCTCAGCACACCTGCTTGTCTGGCTGTTGTTCAGTACGTCACCAGCATGATCAGGCACATCAGGGACAGTCTCGATGGCAAGAACTGTGAGAATGTCATGATGGAGCTTGGCATCAGATTTCACAGAGTCATCTACGAGCATCTCCAAAGCTTTCAGTTCAATTCTGCTGGTGCCATGTGTGCTATATGCGATATGAATGAGTACAGAAAATGCGTTAAGGAGCTCGGGGTGGGAATCGTCAGTTCCTTATTCGATACTCTTCATGCTCTCTGCAATTTACTGCTGGTAAAACCTGCCAATCTCATGCAGGTCTGCACTGGAGATCAGCTGGTGAGTTACTGGATTCTCCAGAATCGTAAAGATCTTTCTCATTAGATTACGAATTATTACAACATATTCATTTTTTTTTTGTCATTTGCAGGCGATACTGGATCGAGCAACTCTCGTCAGTTTTATTCAACTGAGAACGGACTACAAGACTCAGAAGTTAGCTAATTTCCTCAAAGGCCTTGCAACGACATAAAAATTAATGAACGAAAAATGAATTTTTGGAACAAGAGGGAAAATAAGGAAAAGGGGTATTAAAAATAATGAACGACTTGTTACCGTATTAAACGTATCAACCTTCTTATTTCTTTCACTTTTGCTTTTTTTTTCCTATAATAGTAACTATGGAGTTTGGTGATGTCACCGGTACAATTCTCATCAGTACAATGCCTCGATAAAAAATCTTCGATCAACTCAACGTACTGTACCTTAAAAATTATCAATTCATGGAGTTTTATCATTCGTTAATTCTTCTTTCTCATTGTTTATAAATAAAAGCCTAAATTTTAAATGTGTAAGTCCTAAAATCCGCAGAGTTCACTTGATCGATATCGGGAGGGTTCAGTGATCCCCACGAGAACAAAATCATTCTTAATTCTTCAGGAATTTGTTTTCTTTGAAGATGCAGCAGCATTCTATTTATCGGAAGAGATGTCGCAGCATCCAGTGATATTTTCCCAGTATAGTGGGCCAGTGGAGTGAGGGGATGAGTCCCATAATCAATTTTTAATTGATTTTTAAAACATACCTGGAGATTTGAGGGTGATAGCTCGGCAGGAAAGAGATAAATTGAACAATTCCAATATCTAGTAAAAACTCTCAGCCCAGGCAATGTACCAATCGAGAATAATCCAGAATAATTCATAAGAATTCCTTTCCTCCAGAGTGAAAAAACTCTCCACCCCCAGGCAATCCCCCCACAACAAAAATAAGAAAAAATCCTCCCCAATCAGCGCATGCGATAAGTATTGGTCTCGTGCACTTGACACAATTCTCCCTTGAAGTCGAGTTCAATGTTGAAATCGAGATCTCGATAATTCCTCGCATTGGGTTTCATGGAGAATACACCGTAGATCTCCTCTCCTTTCTTGACAGTCATGTACTCATCGAAATAGAAAACCGTTTGCTTCCAGTGGGTGTACTGGACCTCAGGGGCTGTGCTGAAACCAATTCGCTTGTGGCACTTGGTGAATTCAATATTGAAGAAGGTAACTAGAGCCTGAACGTAGTCATTTCTTCGCACCTGAAGTGTGAATGGAGATGCAAATTCAAGATCTGCTTTGGTGACAGTGTAAAGATCAACTTCCTTGATGAGACAGGCATTTGTGACGACTTGTTTTGGATCAACGACGTCGACGAGAGGTTCGCTAATGGCCACTTTACGAATGGAGCTCATATCGAAGCCGTAGACGTCGTCCCACCAGTTGATCTTCTCGTCCTTGTACTGGCGATCCTCTATTCCACAGATGTACAGAGTAGCTTTGTCAGGGAAGAGCATTCCATCCTCCTTGAGCCACTTGTCCCTGGCGAAGAGGACAGTGTCCAGCATGGACTCGTAGAAGAGGCAGTAACCCATCCACTCCGAAATAATGATGTCAACTTTTTCGATACCATGGGGCAGCACCACTTCCTCGACTTTACCCTTGAGAATTGTCACTACGTGGGACATGTGATTGGCATCGACAATTTTCTCAGCGTACTCTACGATGTTTGAACACTCGATGCCGATTACTCTAGCAGCACCTGCCTTCGCCGCAAACATCGACAGAATTCCTGTACCACAGCCGATGTCCAGAACAACCTTGTCCTTGAACAGATGCTTGTTGTGGTACATCGAGTTACGGTACGTCATCGTGCGCACCTCGTCCTTCAGCATCTCCTCGTGGATGGCGTAGTGGGCGTAGGAGTCGAAGTAATAATCTCGAGATGTCATCTCATCCACTGGAACTTTGTTGTTCGTCAGGGCTGCCTGGGGAACCTCCTTCGGTGGAGCTGCGGATTCACCCACTTCCATGGTCTCCATTTTTGAGGGCTACAGAAAATTTTCCAGTTTTTTCATCGAGAGTTGTTATTCAAAAATCGTTTAAAATACACAGTCGGGTTTTAATGAAAAATTAATGAAAGTAAATATAAACAGGAAATTTCAGTTTGCAAAAAAAAGAGCATCGTATTATCCATCATTTGTTATCATGCGATGATTATGAAATTTCCCATGGCAATACGATCCCAATAAATAACAAAATAATCGAGATTTCACTGTTAATTAAATCGCCCTCTAATTATCATTTCCCCTACAGTTTTCCGATGATGATGAATTTTAATTGATTATCCCAGCGTCCACGTGCCCGCCAAAAAGACTGACGTCCATTTTGCGAGAGTTGGTAAGAAACACATCGAACAAAGCACGAGTGATTACCACCAAAAAAAAATCATCATTAACTCAATCAGGCTGATGAGCTTCGAGGAGAAATTTCACGACGAGGGGAAGACTAATATTTTTTTTTGGAGCCAGAGAGCATGCTCCCAAAATTGCAATTGGAAATGTCCCATGGGAAAATTGTTGATGGATAATCGGGGATTTTTCGGGGTTGGGGTTGATGACTCGGGGAGAGAAATTGCTCGAAATTTTGGTGGAGTTATCGGGAGGGGGTGGTGGGATAATTGATAAAATACTTACATTGATCTCGTTGACTAATGTATCGTTTTCGCCGATGTCTGCCGGCACTTCGTTAACCTCCGCCATTTTGCTTGAGCGTCCTAACGATGCGGTAAAGATTGAAGGTGAATTTCCATCACTACAAAGATAAAACTGGATTTCTACGAAAGAAGTACATCCCAGCTCCAAAAGATGTCGTAAAAAGTTCAAAATTGAAAATAAATATATTCTATCTTCAATTCATCAATTTCCATTAATAATAATAATAACAATGTTCTATTATTTTTTCATAAAGACGTAATTGTGGCTGGAAAAAAGGTGAATATTTAGGACTGAAAAATGTGAGTTAGTAAGGAAATGGGCTTCTAACATTGAAGAATAAGTGAGTAAATTTGCAGTTGTGATTTTAGTAAATGATTTATGTATTCAAAATTTCTATACATAAGAGGGAATGCTGAAATTACATGACTCCATATTCTTAGATCTAGATGACATTCCGTTAATCCCATTGATACTCGAATAATACAACTTATGATATAAATTATCTTCGATTTTTTGGCTCAGAAAAGCAAAATTGTTGATTATCAACTAATAATTATGGATAGAAAACTCTCTCGTACATGAGCGTTCGTCTAATTAATATTTTCCATTATCTCCTCAGCTGGGAGTTGATTCAATTGTGAGGTCTAATTGAATATTTGAATTTATCTCTGATGCAATCAGAATGAAAGAAATAACCAATTGGAAATGCTCGAAGAATCGATGATGCAAATCAATAAAATTCAGTGACAATTTTTTTTTCTCCTCGAGTGATGAATTATTCACTCGGAGTTACAGTACTCTGCTGTTCGTTTAGAACATTGAATTGAAATAAATTTTTTCATCTCGAAAAATATATTTATATATAATCTTCAGTTTTCATCAATTTCTCGATTTATTTACAAACATCTGCTATGGCACAATTTGGTGATTGCACCCGGCAGTAATTCAACATTTTTCGTTGATAAATTTTAATTTTACGCTTACAAAAATACCTTATGATTGATAATAATCTT
This sequence comes from Fopius arisanus, assembly GCF_000806365.1. NCBI lineage: Eukaryota > Metazoa > Arthropoda > Insecta > Hymenoptera > Braconidae > Fopius > Fopius arisanus. The sequence continues at coordinate 392,587 of NW_011887792.1, read as the reverse complement.
TATCCCCAATTCTGAGGTTGAATGAAGTAAAAAGAACTGGAGGACTTCCATACCTTTAAAAAGATATTCTCATTGCGATAAAAGGAGCTCTAAATAATGAAAAATGGGATCATCAGTTGTTTTATGAATCCATTCAACTTCAGAATTGTTCTTTATAATTTTATTGGAACTCTGCTCTCACTCAATTTGGGTAATTAATGTTCCCTTGAAAATCACCTTCAGTCTTGGCTGAAGTAAATGTTTTTGTCTCATGACCATCGAGAGTGTCTCTTCAAAATTTCTCAAATGAACCGGACGAATTAATTTCTAAAAGTAGAGGTCAATAGCTGCCTTAATAAAAGAAAAATCTCACGAGAAGAGATAAAAAACTGACGCCCGTTCTCTCCGTTGTAAAAATTTCGAAAAGAGAATTTCATGCCCTCGATGGAGATTCGGGGAAAAATATAGTAATGAGTTATTTGTAATAATACTCTACAATATTTACATTTTTGGTCGAGACTAAAGAGGCTCTGAGTTGCGGGCATTAATTAATTATTCTCGAGATAAAGCAAAAACAAAAAAAAGCGTTCTACCACTTCAGTTTAGGTTTCATAATCCAGCCCAAAAGAAAATTGTAATTTACAAATGGAAAGAAAAAAATCATGGTAATGATTGCACTCGATTACCCAGGACCCTCTCAGGTGTCCCTCGGCGTTAATGACTAGAACGCAAAGACTCAAACTGCGTTTTAATAATTCAATAATTATCTCGATTCAGTAGTGAATTGATGAAAGCTATTTTCAACCAAAAATAAAAGACTCTTCAAAATATTCCCCGCACCTCCTCTACGCATGTTTGACTCTGGCGATGTGCAGGAAAAATGACACCTTGTCATCGCACTCATGTCCACACATGTTGCAAGTAAACGGATTGCTGAATCCATGATACCCCATGTGTACACTGTACATCACTTCATTTCCAAAAACAAT
>NW_011887792.1:388177-390469 GCF_000806365.1 Fopius arisanus | reverse complement strand
AAGGTTTTGACTTTACCTTGGGAGTTTACTCGAGGAGTGCGAATGCCAGGCTCATCTGTCTCTTCGCAATCCTGATCGGAGCGTTCGGAACCTGACATGGGTGATGCTCGATTGCTGTCGTCCATTGGGCTCAGCTGGGAGTTGTTCAAGTGAGAGACCTGGGGATAAAGTGCGTTGGGGTAGTCTGTGGGATCGTTGCTCTCGTAGTGGCCTGTCAGGTGTTCACGAAACTGTAATCTGTCTTGCGTTGTGAAGTGACAAACAGGGCACTGCAGATGATCCTGACACCCCTCCGACGCATCGCTTCCAGCATTCATGTTTCCAACGTCCATCGGTCGATGCATCATAGTCTGTTTAGCAAGATCCTCCAGTCCCGGAACTCTGGAGAAATCCAGGGGTGATGCGAAATTCTTGAAGTTACTCTGTGAATCACCGGATTCTACACTTCCCGGAGAGAGACTGCCGGTGGCTGTGAAAGAGGAACTTCTGCTTCCTGGAGAAACCGAGGATGTATAGTGCCCTGGCGAGACTCCTGAGTCGTTGTTCTTATCGTCGGTTCGCTCCCCCTCCGTTCTATCTGGCATACCCCAAGTAACTGGGGTTGTCGAATGAAGGGGATGATTATCCTCCATCATATTCGGCTGCTGCTGTAGCTGCTGATTTGGTGTTACTACTAGAGCCTCTGCTGACTCCCAGATTCCACGCATGTTTCAATGCTCTTCTGCAATTTCCATAAATACACACAACTATTTAAATTTTAATAATTAGAGGGTTGAAAGAAAATCATTGGAACAGGTGAATCTACTGTTCACTTCTTTGTCTTCATTGACGAAGGGAGATATTCCTCAATTTTTTGGTCTCGCTTATACTCGAGTGGAAAAAGTGCGAGGGCTGTTCCTTGAAAAGCGTATGCAGATGTCCCTCACGTTTTCCCCAGGTGAGCGGAAAAAAGGGTTTCCTATTATTCAAACTCGAGCATTGTCCCCAAGCAACATTTATTCTCAAAAAATGGTGAAAAAAAATCCGAATACATTTAACTGACTGTTTGGTCCTTTGAGAGTTGTGCATTTGAACCTTGCATGGTGCATTCTGGCAGGAAAAAAAGAAAAGCAAAAAGGGGTGGAGAGTTTGAGCGAGGGTTTGTGGAAGTGAGAGAATAAGAAGGAGAAGCAAAAAAGTCCTTTTCCTTGAGGCTTCTACGGAAAACTCTGGGCCACTCGAAGGGATTCATTTATTCAAGTGGAGCAGGACCCCATTATATTTTACCTCGACCTGACCTCAAGACCCACGGCAAAAATTCACTCCCCTCTACCTCGAAATCCCCTTTACTTCGCAAAATATATCCCCACATTGTTCCTGAGGCTTAAGATCTGCGTAAAGGTCGTAAATAACGAGATCGAGAGCTTGTGTGACTTTTCTTACCTCTCTTGACGCATTCATGCCCACATTTTTCGAGCTCCTACCCAGAAATTGGGTAGACAAGACTATTTGTGCATACCAGAAGTCAATATTCAAAACAAACAACCCTTACGGGTTTTACATTATTTCCGGAGTCACGTAGACAGCCATCGACTATTTTTTTGAGAATTTTCCCGATATTCATTCACTCATTAGATTCAAGCCTCAGGGCAATCAATTCTATTATCAATTCAATATCACTAAATTATCTCCCGATTTATTATTTCAATCTATTTACTCTTTCAACAGCTTAAAAATTCTCGGAAAGTCCGAAAATATTTCCTCAATCCACGAAAACAATTTTCCCTTTCAACGAAAATACCTGAACCCAAAACAGAGGAATTAAATCGATGAAAATAGTGAAACCCATCGAATCCGTGAACAAACACGTTGTGAATTAAAACTGATAAAAGAAAGTGGGCGAAAACAGATCGATCGTTGTACCACAACAAAGCCCTAGTAATGATGAAAAATAAAGAATAAATTTCACTCGTGATGAAAATCAAGGGAAAATTCATTGCCTCGTCTCCTGTTTTTACGGACATCTGCAAAAGGAGTCGGGAAAATTAGCCCTCGAGAGGGATGAGGCGGGGGATATTTTCTCAGAGTCGTCGAAAAATTTATCTCCTTCTATTTTTTTGTTGCCACTCGGTTCTCCTGCTCTCCCATTGGGCTAATGATAATCACTCTCCATATAGGAAATACCCCTCGCGATTAACCGATCGATCGATTCATCCCCTTTTCCTCCAGTCCCCCTTTTTATTCGTCTCCACCCACTCATGGGGTACGAGTAAAGGGCATTGGACGTTTCGATAAATATTCTCCCCTATCCCA
>NW_011887792.1:380768-381787 GCF_000806365.1 Fopius arisanus | reverse complement strand
AATAGGGCGGAGCAATGAAGAGCGCCTGCGTGTGTGCACCCTAGGCCCTAGCCCTAGCCCTAGCCCATGATATCTCTCAAGGGAGAGAGAAAAATACCCCTCGTGGCACGCGTTAATTCTCCCCACTTTTGAAACCTCTCTTTTTTCTTTTTTTCACATTCTTTTCCTTCATCTTCATCCATCCCTCGATTTTTTTTAACGTTTTTGTGTCCACCTTGACCCACTCCCGACATTCGATACCATCGGCTCCGCAATCCCTCAAGACTTCCTGCTCAAATATTCGCTTCCTAACAAAATATATAAAAAAAAGATGAATGAATCTTAACAATTACAATTGCCACAATAAATAGTTTTCGTCAATTTTTATTTTTCTCCGTCAATCCTACTAATTTGGATGAGAATAATTATTCGAAAAAGTATTCATCATTTCTGTTTACTGGTTGGAGAGATACTTGAGCGATAATACTAACATTCCGCCCATTTCACCCCCTAAGTTATTAAACTTGAATTTATTTGTTCATTTGGCGAAACGGCGGAACTTTGGAATTCCACGAACGGCTGCAGATTGGGACTTAAATGGCCTGAGGTACAATGGAAATCGGGGCCCATTAAAGAATATATTTTAATGCACTGGTGTTCACTATAGGACGCACAACGAGACGCACAATGCTTCAAGTAACGACACAAATCGGGGGAGAATAAAAAAGAGGGAAAAAAATAGGATAGTTGGAGAAAAAAAAATCGATGACACACGTTTTGAAAATAGTTGGGCTTCCTCTGGAGAATGACAGAAGCGAGTCAATTGTTGGGTGCAGTCCTCTCGTAAAAAAAAAAATGCCTCCCCTGAAAATGTAGGTACGAGTATTCTTTAGCGATCTACCGCATCTCTTTATACTCTAAACGCCCGGAAATCCGTGGGCCTTTTCGAGGGAGAAATATCCTGATTCATCGGTTCGAGATTTAAATACGCATTCAGATGAATTCCTGACACTGATCGATGACAATTAAATTCACAGTTG
>NW_011887792.1:353044-379648 GCF_000806365.1 Fopius arisanus | reverse complement strand
AGAAACACGGGGGTAAAATGCCTCCGGAGGAAAGAAAAATGTCTTTCAATCCCTCTGCAATGCTACAACCCTTTTATCCCGAATTTTATTGGGGGGAGATTAGACCTGGTCAAGTGTAGGTGACAGTCGGTCATTTCTTTTGTTACATACGGCAGAAAGAACAAAAATCCCGAGAGTTTTATTACGGACTTAATCCTCCCGATGTCTCCCTGCAACCCGGATTAAAATCGGTGCAATGGATATTTTTCCATGACGAGTGTTTTCCAGAATTTCTTTCCTCGCACTGAGAAAATCCACTGGATGATCAATAAAAAAAATCGCAAACACTTTTCTCCTGTGATTCAATAATTTATTTAATGATAATCTCACCAACAATCATTTACAGATCTGAATGTATATTCTCTTATCATCACTGGTAAGCTCTAGAGCAGTGACATAATACTGAACCTAATGTTAAACCAGTTTGAAAGATCCTTGAAGCGCCTATGGGCTCTTGGAACGTAATATTATAATTTGATCTCTTTAATATGTTAAATGTAGAGTATTCACTGTGTAGACTCTGGATTACTCCTTCAGCTTTCTAATACGTCCTCAACATTGATCCAGCCAGCCTAATCGATCTTAGTCGACGGTCCTAGAATATTTTCAAGCAAAATTTCCACTCATTTCCCCAATTAATCATTTAAAAACTAGCCAGTTTTATTCCAAGATCTAAATAACAACAGAAGCATGCAAAAGTAGAAAACCATTTCGATTAATCAACAAAGCAGAAAAATACTAGAAAAATATCGAAAGAATTTATTTCCCTCGACATTCAACTATTCAACACAATCAATTTTTATTATAATAGAATGGACTAATAGACGAGAGAGACGAATAAGACATGCACAAGGTGTTAGAGAAATTTGAAGATTAATATTTCTACGAGTTCTTTGAAGTCCCTCCAGATTTATCTCATATGAGATCGTCATAGGAGTCTTCCTCACTAGATAGAGTACACACAGACTGATCAATAGCAAGATCATCCTCTACGTACACAACGCGAAGGGTATTTGTGAAGCCAGAACCCTGCTTCCATCCAGTAACCACCACGACAGTGTCACCGGTCTTCAAGAATCCACGATTTTTGCCAAAATTCAGTCCATACTGGACACGCAAGTCGACGTCCTTCAGCCAATCAGTAACTGGTGGCTCTGTAAAACAGCAATAATAATTACCACTCTGTAAACATCACGAGAAATATCGTCATCTCACCGGTATAATGAAGAGGTAGAATTCCTCGATAGAGATGTGCCTGTCTGGCGACCTGATGGAACCGGGTAACAGCGATAATAGGACACCGTGGCCTATACTTGGATATGAGATGAGCAGATCTTCCTGAAGTGGTGATGACAACAATAGCTGTTGCACAGCACTTAGAGGATGCCTCGACAGCAGCAATGGCAACTGCATGAGTTGCATCGATTGGAGGAATAGCTTTGCTCTCGAGATCATTGAAGAGCTGTCTGTGCCAAATTGCAGCTTCAGCCTCCTTGCATATATTGGCCATTGTGCGAACACACTCGAGGGGATAATCCCCTTTGGCAGTTTCTCCGGATAGCATAACGCAGTCAGCCCCATCGAGAATGGCATTGGCAACGTCAGATGACTCAGCCCTGGTGGCTCTTGGCTTCTTCACCATGGACTCCAGCATCTGAGTGGCGCAGATAACTGGCTTTCCAACTTTATTGCAACGGGATATCATGCACTTCTGGGCAAGGAACACTTTCTCAGGTGGAATTTCAATGCCAAGATCACCACGTGCCACCATAATTCCATCTGATGCCTCAATAATCTCATCGAGATTCGTCATCCCCTGTTGATTCTCAATCTTCGATATGATTTTTATATTCTTTCCCTTCTCCCCGAGAATTCCACGTATCTCAGACAGGGCAGCTGCATTCCTGATGAACGACGCGAAAATCATATCCACTTCCTGATCAACACCGAATTGAAGATCAGACTTGTCTTTCTCAGAGACTGCTGGCAGATCAACAGGAACTCCTGGGAGATTCACACCCTTCCTGGAGCCCAGTGTTCCCCCATTCTCCACAGATGTTGTGATCTGGTTGGCGGCAACTGCAGTTACGATGAGAGATATGAGTCCATCATCCACGAAGACTCGATTCCCCACCTTCAGCACCTTCGAGATGTTATCGTAATCGACCCAGACAGTGTCTGCATTACCCTTCTCCGAGTACGCCTTGTCCGTGGAGAGTTTGAAGGTCTGCCCCTTAACGAGCTCAACCTCAGCTGATCCACCGCCTTCCAGGAGGCCAGTACGAATCTCCGGGCCCTTGGTATCGAGGGCTATTGCCACTGGGACATTCACCTTGTTCCTCTCCGAGAGATTTTTCTGAGCCTGTCGGACATTGGCAATTGTCTCCGCGTGGTACTCGTGAGATCCATGGGAAAAATTCATCCTCGCGATGTTCATACCGGTCTCTATCATCTTCTCCAGCATCTCCACGGACCTAGAGGCTGGACCAATGGTGCAGATTATGCCTGAGAGACGGTAGAAAGCCGCACGAGAGCCAATGTCCAGGGCGCACATGTGGTCCAGGTGACTTTGCTCGGTTTGAGCTCTTGCACCCTGTTCTGTTGCCATCTGCAAGTATTTTGGGATTGATATCACGAATAAATCATGTCGCTTTGTCAAATTTTCTACTGCTGATGTCCAATGCACGTAGATAAATCAATTGATCAATTAATAACACCCCAGGGGCAAGCAATTACGTAAGAAAAAAAGTATGCGTTGAGGGAAAATGAAAAAAATATAAATAGACCGGTAGTCCAACGCCAGGTATCAGCTAGGTGAAACCAAAATAGAACTATAAAAGTATCAGAAATATTTTCACCATCTTGTCTACGGTATCAGTCTCACAAATCAAAACAAAAGCTCAACTAAATGCATAATAATAAAACAAAGAATTGCGGAGTAAATAGCGAAATCAACAGCAATTGTAGTAATTCTCATAATGGGCTGAAGAAAAAAAATATGTAAAAGACTGTGATTAAGCAACGAGAGTAGAAAGAGTTAAATTCTTTGGAAATAAAATTCTTGTTTCTTTCGTCGGACTTATACCTTATCGTCGACTGTAATCCAGACCATTTTCTTGGGCTGCGTGAATAAAGGGGAAAAAATACGAATTAGTGACGCGTTACAAGAATTTGTGATTTTTATTGAACTATTGATTTTATTTGCTGTGAGTGGTGACAAGATTAGACCAGATATTCTACTTTTGGAGGGATTTAACAGTCTTATCATTCGAATCGCTGATGTATCAACTGGGTGGAGCACAAGTCTGAGGTTTTGGTGTCTCTAAATATACTAACAGCATGTATTCATCACCTCAATCTCAATGAGAATTGTTTACAGAGGAAAAAAAAGTCCATGGTACGACGTGTATTCCACAGTTACGCTGCGATAATTAATTTCATATTCAATTAATCCCAATAAAACTTATCCCCTAATTGTTTCATCCTATTTTCATTCCAGTTAATTGAATTCTTCTGCGATTATTTATCTGGAATTAATTTTTCGGGGTTAATTCATCTAGATTTCACTTGACGTCTATGGATTTCGGGGTGGAAGTGTTATCTGAAAGTTCAATTAGCCGATTTATTGATGCTGTTAATTAGCTGGTGAAACGGTTATTAGACTGAATTACGAGAACACGTGCTGGAATAGTAGTGAATAGTGAATAATGAGTAATGAATAGTAAATGCGGTAATGAGACACTACTGATAACGCAAATGGAACTGGACACGTGGGAGGGAGAGAAAAATACCGGAAAAACGAGTGGCGCGATTGTGACGTAAAATACTTTGTTATGAATTCTCTGTTTATCCAGTTAAATATCATTTGAAGGATCTCAAGGTTAGGATGGGTTAACCGCGTGGGTGTCAATTCAGATTTATCTTAAATATTTAACCACATCTGTTCACTACAGCAAATAATTATTCCTGCGAATGCATTTCTTTGAGATTTCTCGCATTTATTTTTGTTTTCTTCTTCAATCCATACGTACATGAAGAAGAACTTCTGTAAAGTAAATTTAATCACAATAATATTATATTTAAAAATATTGAAAATAATTATTTGTATTGATATTTGTTGGATATTTTTTAATTACCAAATTCGGACAATTCGTTATTCTATTTTTCCCCAGTCTCTAATTATTCACAATTATTTCTTGAGACTTGTGGGATTTTGGGCGTGCGCATTATCACGTGAAAAGCGATTTATCACGGGACACGTCACAATTCAATTTTTCCACAGAAAAAAGAAAATGAACATTATGGGATTATTTTCCCAAACGATGTAGTAAAAAATACGGTTCTGCGAAATAGATTCAAGGTTTCGAGTTAACGAGTCATTGAAGGTTACATTGATATCGATTATCACATTCTAATACCACGAAAAAAAAATTAGAATAGAGGAAATAAAAAAACGAGGGGCACGAATGAATGTGAAATGATAGATAATTACCGGTGATTACCGGAATAACGATAATTTCTTGGAGATTATCAAATGACTTTGATTGGATTTGCAATGAAATTGCAGAGGAGGAGTTGCGGAATTTTTGTGCTTTACCTTGGAAAATCGATTCGTTGATGAGCTGGAGAAATGTAGAAAGATATTTCACGAGCAAAAGGTGTGAGATGCCAACGTTGACAGGGAGTACTTCGTTCTGAGGACAATGAAGGTCAACGTAATGGCGTCATACCGGCATTTGTCGGTGATCGTCGGCTAGAGGAATTCCGAGATTATCGACGACAACCGGGAGTTCCAGAAGACGCCGTCCAGGGCTCAAATTTTTTTTTCAATAAAAACAGAAAGACACACGTGGGTTCATCGATTTTTGGTGGGTCAGTTCGGGGATTAATCTCCAAGGCCCATGAGGAGTGGTTTGTGTATTGTGTTGCTTGAATAATTGGTATGTACACCTGTTATTTTATTTTTATTTTTTACTCCCATATTGAAAAAAAATCGATCAAGCATTGGGATAGGTTATAGACAGATCTTAAATAGTGTGTGAAATTTCATTCGTCTTAAAATTTTTTCGTCTCCTCACTATTCTGAATTTCTGTCATGATTTCATAATTCATGATTTTTTGTTTTTTTTTAGCAACAATGAAGGTCAGGACTGCCCAGGAGATGGAGGAGGAACGTGTGAGGACCCTCTACATTCGTCTGCCCCATCAGATCAAAAACATGGACGACATCCGTGACCTCATCTTCGGGGATGTCGAAATAAAATTGCCCAGACAATCGGGGAGACACTGCCACATCATCTTCCCGAGTGTCGAGGAGAAGCTGAAGAACATGAAAGCCCTGAAGAAGAAACTCATCGACAACAAACACATATTTCTTAGTCACGCCAAGGTCAAGGAGCTAGACGTCAAGCTTGAGAAGAGGAAGAAGTTGAAAAAAGTGAAATCTGTTGTGATTGATAAACCCAAGGATGAGGAGAAAGTCACGAAAATGTGAGCCTTATCGTTTGTTTTGAAGATTTATGCCTGTGGATATTTGTAAACACAGAGTTAAATTTTATCGTATTGATATTTCTGTTTTCAGCTGCTTCCTTCATAATATTCCAAATGCCGCGAGTGTCAAGGAACTCAAGGCGTTATTTCCAGAAGCCAAGAATGTTGCTATACTCTATAAACAGAGGCTCAAAAATCAGTGAGGGTTTTTTTAATTTTTATAGAAATGCAATTCTGTAAACTTGGGAAAATCCCCGGAGTCGATATTTTCATTTTATAATTTTTCATGTTCTAGCATCGAGGGAAGAACTGGAATTATTAAATTTCGTGACCTCCACACAGCTGCTGCGTACTTGAAGAAGGAACGTCCAATGCCGCTCTGCAGGGGAATCCAGCTGGAGATTCACAGGGACAAGAGGAGGCAGAAGAGAAGGAAGAAGGCAGAATCACTGAAAATTTATGGCGTGGATAAGGACGAGGGTGAGGCGAAGAATGAGGCGATTAAAAGCGCATCAGAGGACGAGGTCAAGAGTGAGTCTGAGGAGGAGGACGACGTGGAGGAGGTGCAATCACCTGGGGAGCCAGACAGTGAGGGCAGTAGTGAGGAGGAATAATTTATAGATCCCCTCCCACCGATAAACTGGTACATCCATTAATTCGAGAGTTACAACAGAGACAAGTGCACGTTGAACGTGAGAGGATGAATAAATATTTTAGAATTCTAGGATGTTTGATAATTATAGACTAATCAACTCCCACTATAATTCTGTTTAATTATTTATATAATACTTTCAATATTTCTTTTGTTTTTCGTTGAGTATCATGTGCATAGACTTGGAAATAATGAAATAAAGTTTGTGTTCTCTAAGAATTTGTTACTCGGCCCTTTATCACTCTGTAGACGTAGTACATCAGGAAGTAAATCATCTCGCACAATGAGATAAAGCTGCAGCCAAGAAAAAGACTGAAAACTCCTCCTAGTGAAGCTGTACAGAAAATAATTAGTTGAATCCATAAATAATCCTTTATCGTACTTACATACTAAATTAATCCATGAGAGTACGAGATCCCGTCTCAACAAAGTCGCAGTTTGCCTCGGAAATGTGATGTGAATGGCTGTGGAATTCGGGTAATTCTCGGCTATTCTACTGCAAGAAAAAAAAAATCCAGCTCTTGCATTCGATGGAATTTGAAATTTGTTATTGATAACTCTATGTGTATAATGAACAATTACTAAAAACTGGATGGATTGTGCTGCGCAGCATTCATAGGTGCTGCAGTGATGGCCACTAGGTAGCTGTTGCCATCGCAGACTGGGTAGCAGTTGCAGGGTTCATTCCTGAATGGTGTCTGCAGCACTCTAGCTTTCACTTTGGACAGACATGAAATGTGAGTAAAATTGCAAGCGATATCATCATCTTTAAAAACTGATGCGTAATAGGGTATGCAATCGCAGTACTCCTTCAAGAGCTTCTCGTGACAGATTGCGATGCAGTTGTCGAGTCTGTAGGTACTACCCCCTGCCATGGTGGTACGACAATCCCGTTCATCTCTGGGTAAATTAAGAACCTCTGGACTCGCTGTCAATATACGTCCGTCAACATATGCTATCGTCTCACTTCCCTGACGGGCTATGAACTCTCGGGATGACTGGCCTGGATACGAGTGGGAGTCATGAATCAGAACTCTCGTACCATCGCCGTAGGTAAGCGCTGCTATTCGGTCTAGGTCGCCGAAATTTTTCACGATCGCCGAAAAGATGAAATTGTCACCGAAAAAATTACTGTAGATGTCTTCACCTTGAGACCATCTAAACATTAATAAAAAAAAAATTTTTTGGTCATTTCAATTTTTATTCTAATAACCGCAAATAATATTTCTAATTGAATTAGAATTATAGATATTGCGAGAGGAGAAATCTGGAGGAAAATTAAAAAATGATTATCTGCTAAATTAATAACGTGGAAGAAGGGAAAGAAATTACCGAGTATCTCTTTCTGCGTAGACGTAGTTGAAGGAGCAGCACAAACCGTAAATTGTTTTCGAGGGTTTTATGTAGTGATGACAGGATTTCGATTCCCCCTGGAGCTGGCAGTGGGCGAGGTATTCGTCGCAGGATGGACTAAGTATCGAGAGCAGTCCCTCCATGCTGAGATTATTATAACTCATGACTGAATTGAGACGAAACATCGCGTGCTGGAAGTGATTCGTTGGAACATATATTTCTTGAGTGAATTGCAAGTCTGATAAGAACTGATTCCACTCCATCCCGAATGGCATCTCTCTGAAATCCATTAATTCCCCAAAATTTATTTCTTCGATTCTACTATTTTTTTATAAAAAAATTTATTACATTCTTTTTCCGTCTTTCTCGTACTGCTCAAGTTTGCGGGTACTGACGATAGTTGGATGGCATATCGTCACAGCGGGAAGTGGAATTTTGTGCGATGGGTAATGATTAGTGACGATTAAAGTCCTCATAGTGGCCTCTTTGTGTCTGTGATAAAATTTTTGAGCCAGCATTCCAGCTGATATCATTGATAGCACCACCAGGAGAAGCCAGACTGCTCTGAAGTCGAACAACAATTCGAGATAGATTTTTTTTTCTCGATAAATTTAATTAATATTTACCGTTCTCGTGGCGATTTTTTCCCACTCGTGTATCTGATTCCATGGATCGAGGATTCCTCAGCGAATTCATCGTACACTTCGCTCATTAAATTACTCGCATGTTGAAAAAGCTGCGGTTTCGATTTCGATTTCGATACCGTCGGGAACATTTTTAAATTCCGGAGTCCTAGGGGTTCTCCAGGGCGGGAGGAAATCTGTATTGTCTGGCAGTCCATGACGAAATGCGAGATTATCGGATTGAGTGGGAAAAATTGGGTGATTTTAATCGATCACCGTCCCCAGGTAATTATTCATAATTAATTTTACACAGCACGAATAATTTGAGTAAATATTCCGGAAGTCCACAGGCTCGGGAGAATTCAGGATATTTTTTATTCATCAACGGAATTTCGGGCGGAAGACATTCCCTAGGGACATGGAAAATGTTATTTACATTGGATGCGAGGACATGAAAACGAATAAATAATCATTCTCTCTGTAATTATAATTTTCGAAATGAATTTTATTTATTCTTCCTACGTGTTAATTATGGATATCTATCCAAAGAAAATTTAATAACTGTTGTATTTCATTTATTTATCATTGTTGCAAATTTGTTGTTCGACTCTTCATCAATTGCGAGAGGTAGCAGCTGAAGAAATAAATGATTTCAATTACTGAGATGAAGCTGCACCCGAGGAAGAGACTGAAAACTCCTCCGAGTGAGGCTGACGATGAGATAAAAATGATTATTCGGGGCAATTAATTTATTATAAATTATTTCTCTCGGTACTCACATACTAGATTGATCCAGGAGAGGACTAGGTCTCGCCTCAGCAGCATCGCCGTTTGCCTGGCAAAGGTGACGTGAATGGCTGTGACATTGGGGTATCTCCTGGCGATTCGACTGGAAAACAATAAAAATATCTCGACAAATAAATGTATTGAATTAAAAAGAATTGAAATTGTTCATTAATTGAGAGAAATTAATTTCATAATTTCTAATGCAATGAATTTACTAGAATTCCGATGGATTGTATTGGACGGCATTCATGGGTACAGCAGTGGTAGCAACTGAGTAGCTTGTCCCCTCGCAGTCTGGGAGGCAGTGACAGGGATATCCTCTGAAGGATGTCCTAGCAATTCGCGATTTCACCCCAGACATACACGCAACGTGCGTAAAATTGCAGATAGTGTCACTCCCGAGGATGACGGAGGCGTAAAGAGGTACGCACTGGCACTGGGACCTGGACATCATCTCGTGACAGTTGGCGAGACAATTGTCAAGTCTGTAGGTGATGCTTCCTGGGTCACTGGTGCGACAGTCCCGCTCCTTCTGGGAGAGGCTCAGGACCTCGGGACTGGCTGTCAGGGTATGACCGTCGATGTAGGCTGTCACCTCACTTCCTCGACTGGCTATGAATTCACGGGACGATGGGCCTGGGTACGTGTGACGGTCGTGGATAAGCACTCGGGCACCATCTCCGTAGAATAATCCTGAGATTCTGTCCTCGGGACTGGAATTCCTCAGGATTACTGATAACAGCGAGACCTCACCGTAAGTTGAACTGTAGTACTCTGATCTATTAAATAATCCCTAATTATACCAGTGGAACTCAAAAATTAATTTACAATTACTTGTGAACTTGAGAGTTATAAATATATTTATAATTCATCATTTTTGGAATTGGAAAATCATCAAAGATTGAAAGATCTATTTTTATTGGATGATTAATTCACTCTCAAATACTAATTAATTTAATGACTCGATTATTTTGAGCTTTGAATGGCGTTTTCTATTTAAAAATAAAGAAAATTGTTGATACAATATTTTCCAAGGCATGGCGTCAACAGTGACCTTCTCACCCATTGAAGAAAAATATAAATATCGTGATCCTCGACACAGTGCGTGTCGGAAATAACTCTGTTTCACTGACCATCGGATCATCATTACGGTAATTACTTTTGCTCGGTGGGCAAAGGGTCGTAATTGGCTGAGCAGCAGATTCCATAAGGTGTCATGGAAATTTTCAGATAACGACTGCAGGGTTTAATCTCACCCTGGGACCGACACAGGACGATGTAGTCGTCGCAGGAGGGACTCATTATCGATGTGAATTCGGATACACTCAGGTTGTTGTAGGAGACGATCCTGTTCAACCGGGAGATTGCATTCTGGAAGTGGTTCGTTGGAATGTACAGCTCTTTCAGGAATTGCAAATCATTCAAGAACTGGTTGAAGTCCAGTCCTGATGGCATCTTCCTGAAATCCATCGATCGAACCTGGCTAATCGAAATTTTATTCAATAATTATATTACCTGTCAAAATATTACGAGAAAATATTATAATATATTATTAATATATTATAATATAAATATATTACTCCACGGAAATATTTATAGATAAAATATTTATAGATAAATTTGTAGTCCTGGGGTTGAAGCGGTGAGTGATACGATGATTTATAAAAAATTTTCTTATTGAACTCACAATTTTTTGGATTCACGCATGTATTTATTGAGTCTATCGGCACTCGCTACTGTTGATTGACAAATTGTTACAGCTGGGAGGGGAATTTTCCATGAGGGATACTGATTTGATATCACCAATGTCCTCATATTTCCCTGTTTATGTCTGTAATAAAATTTCTGCGCCAAAATTCCAGCTGCTATCACTGACAAGATGATAAGAAACGCCCAGAGGATCCTAACGTTAAAAATCAGAGGAGTAAGTTCCAAATAACAAAAAATCATTCATTAACTATTTTTGCAATTTGAAAAAAATTGCCTGATGGCACAACATTTTTTGGGGGAAGGAAATATTTTATTTCCTTTTTTTATACCAGTGAGTAATTTTTATTTTCTGATGTGTACCGTTCAGGAATTGATTTACTTCGACTCGTGTATTTTATCCCGTGGATTGAAGATTCTCTCGAGAATTCTTCGTACACTTCACTCAATAAATTACTCGAATTATTTTTTAAACCGTGTCTCTTGCGTGGAGGAAATATCGGTAATGACCGATTTTTAAATCTAGTATTTCTACTTTGCAGTGAATTCCTGTGCGTATTTCGCGAATTCATATTGAAATACTGTGCGATTCACATTTTTATTGTTCAGTAATGAAAGTTCAGGATAGATCGATTGTTATTTTATCTCGATCACGAATCAACGATTACAGTTTACTGATTGCATCGATCACGCACGTGTTGTCAAACAATTTGTATTTTATTATTCACCTCGTCGAGTCAGTTCACTCCATTATTCAAACGGAATTTATCACGGTAATTTTTTCATTGAATTATCAATGCACCTGAGCAATTTGTCCTTGAATTTTACAACGCTGGAAAAATCCTAAAATCATCAATTCATAAAATAAAATTCACACAACTATAACAATAATAATAACACCCCCAGAAACAATTATTCAATTCAATTCAAATTTTCAATACCAAAATAAAATCAACTGCTTCGAAAATGCCAAATAAGGTCATATTCGTTTATATCTCGTCGAGACGCATCGATTTCATGTATCGAAAATTCGATTTGAGCGATTTTTTTTTCGATTTAGAAAAACTCGATTTTTTCGCTTCCTATGGGTCGTAGCGCGAAAATACGGCCAGATTCGTGACCGTACGATGATATTTTTTGAGGGTCTACAGGGACTGGCATTTATGTCCCTGTAAAACGCGTTTTTTCTGGGGAATTTCCTCCTGTTGGGCAAAAATCCCTCCACCCTGGCCTTAACGGAAAAGGATAAAACAAAAGGGTTGCTAGATATTTGGCGGTGGGATATTGTGGGTGAGCTATGGGGGGTGGGGAGCCGATTTTGATTTGTAAACCGAAAGTTCCCGCGCGTGTGGCGTGCGCGTCGGCGCGGCGTCTCCCCCCCTAGCGCCTGCCATTTTGTCAGTGAGTGGCGCGACGCCGTGTGCGTAAAAGAGAGCTCTCGCCATGCGCACAACCGATGAAAACTCCATCACGTGATGATCATCAGCCGTCCCTCACCCCAAACAGCTATTTTCTAATCTCCACAACCGGAAGGTGTCAGTGCAGTACCTCAGATTGTCGTTTAACCCCCCAATTATTCACTCACCACCGAGCAATGACATTGTCATCATCCTCACACGCACAATCACTCAACATCTCAAGGAAAAATCCGGCAATTGAACGATGCCTGGTGGAATAGCTGAACCCCCGGTGAATTCTTCTGCGTTCTTTATCGGAAGTTAACCTAAAAGTTCACGGAGTGCTCAAGGAAATACAAACGTCACTCTTGATTTTCCATAATCATGAGAATAAATTAGTGCAGTGCGACTTATCGTGTTTGTTGTGTAAACGAAAATGATCGAATTGGTTTATTTGGCGTCAACTGCTGATCCAACATTTTTTCACATTTACTCCCTTTGTTGGCATAAATCAGGAATTCGCTACGTGTGCGACATGTGTGATGGTGCAATTAATATAAGTGATGAGTAAGTGACACGGGGAAGGGATTGATGTGTGGGTTCAGTGCCATTGGGGGTTAATGAATTTGTGATTTGCTCCATGTCGCATTCTGGAGACACGAGTCGAGCTCGTCGCCGTCGGCGAGTATTTGCTTGGCTGTTTGCACCGATTTTCCAAAGGTTCGTTTTTGGTTCACTATTTTAATATATTCTATTTGAATTGACAGGGAGAAAGAAATCGTAGCGCAGAGGGTAGACTGGAATTTGTCCATCCAATTCTCAGTTTTTTAAAAATATCTTCTGATCTATGGAGTCAGGAGGATTTTATCTAAAAAAATACCGTTCCATTTTCCCCCCTTTTTCTTATTTTTGTTTTCCATTTATCTCTGCTCTTCTCTATTTTTATCTGTTTGACTTGAGGAAAACTGGTTATTCCAATGTGATGGGATTGATTTTAATTCTCTTGAGCTCAACTGCAGTGAAATATAGATGAAAGTCATTGAATAATAAATTTTTATTTCCCCAGTTTTGTAAAGGTTCATTTTTTATTATTTGAGAATTGTCTGTCATAAATATTTGTTGTCAATAACAAAGAGACCTGGGATTCTCTATAAAAAAAAGTTTTTCTTTTTCTAAAATACCATCTTCCTTTTCATTTATTTTTCATTGATTGACTCGTGGAAAACTGGTTTCGATAGAACGATCGAGGCTATTTCAATACGATATGATTGATAATAATTTACTCGAGATCAATTGAAACTGAAATAGAAACTGAAGTTGTGCGATAATAAATTTGAATTGCACTGGACTGAAAGAACTCTTTAAATCGGATTCTATGAATTCGTCACGTTCTGTGACAAATAGAATTTCTGTGGAAATTGTTTTCAGAAAATATGTTTTATTTATCCGTTGATGTTTCCTTCCTCGGCAATTCTTAATTCATGCACTTCTGTTGTTTGAAATCGGTTATGAAGTCTTTATGCATTATTCGACGTGAATAATACGTGCTCCATCGACTGGAAACAATCTGAAATGCAAAACCTTTATGAATTCCTTTGATAAATTCAGAATTAATTCCCGGCGAATATTCTACGGTTCAGAAAATATTTTTTATGCATGAAAAAGACGATGGGTCTTCCTTCCATTCAATTACTGGAGCACTTTACTGAAACCAAAAGGGGACAACCGATTTATTTCAAAACAATTCGTCTTATTTCTTATCTTCACTTTTTCATTCATCCACTTGAGAACAATAAAACCCCTGTCTCATCCACTTTTTTTATCAGCCCCTCTGCAAAATCGTGAAATTAAATGATTCTTGAATTTACTGCGAATTTATTCTAATACATTTAAGTAACGAAATTGTAAACTAGGATAAGTACATTTTTATCGAGATCCCGTTTTTAGCCGATATCTCGGAATTGAAGGAACATACCGATTTTATTGTATAAACATTTTTTGTGGAAAAAGATGAGAGCTACAAGAAAGGTATTCATGAAGATATCGTTATCTGCACTGAATTCCGAGATATTTTCCAAAAAGTGGCCTCGAAAAAAATCACTCATTCCAGTTTACCATCTCGCCACAGCTTTAATCCCCGAGAAAGTTAATTTATCCGCTATTTTTCATATTTCAGCAATATTCCAATGGAACAATTCATCTAGTTTCTCCCGCGAATTGCCATAAATCCAAGACAACATAAACATTGCCATAAAATAAATATCAAAAGTCTATAAAACGCTAAATAACTGTAAAAACGTATATCAACGACTGAGTACCATTTTATATTTAATCTTAAAATGTTTTTAATATACCGCAAAAATAATACTATTAATATAATCCCAAGAGTGGATGGAATAACCGAAAAAAATGGCTGTCTAAAGGAAAAATAATAAATTAAACGTGAATAAAAGAGGAAAGGAAGAGAAAAAAAAAAACTGAAAATAGCAAGACGTGAAAAATAAAAAAACTAAAGATAAGAAAATGCAAGCCAAAAAACGATATCTGTTGCTATTCGTGACGTGTGCATTTCTCGGCTACTGTTACTTCGGTGGTTATCGCTTAAAAAGTTCAAACTGGACAGAGGATAAAAAATTATACATAAGTAATATGCCATCGTATTTGACAATAAATGAAAATTTTTATGACAAAGATACACGTACGAGTGGTATAAACACACTGATGTACAATGCTGTGAAGAATTGCCGCATGGACACGTGTTTTGATTATACAAAATGTAAAAATGGATTTACAGTGTATGTTTATCCGGTGGAGGACACGATAAGTCCAATATACCAAAAAATATTGAACGTTATCACAGAGTCACGTTATTACACATCGGATCCATCAAAAGCATGTTTATTTGTTTTGTCCCTTGATACACTGGATCGTGATCCACTGTCCATTGAATTTGTACGTAATTTGCCGACAAAATTGATGAGATTGGCCCACTGGAATGATGGGAGAAATCATTTGATCTTCAATCTTTACTCAGGCACATGGCCAGACTATTCCGAAGACTCATTAGCCTTTAATATCGGTTATGCTATGCTCGCTAAAGCAAGCATGTCTACCTCACGTTTGAGACCTGAATTCGATGTATCGATACCACTATTCTCCAAACAACACATGGAGAGAGGTGGTGAGCCTGGACAAGCCATTGAAAATAATTATCCAAGTGTTAAAAAATACGTAGCTGCTTTCAAAGGGAAGAGATACGTTCATGGTATTGGATCGGAAACAAGAAATGCTCTTTATCATCTTCATAATGGCAAGGACCTAGTTTTCGTCACAACGTGCAGGCATGGAAAGAGCTGGCGAGAGCTCCAGGATGAACACTGCCAGCAGGATAATCAGGAATATGATACGTAAGAATTCTAGAATCTATCTCGGCTTTTATTTTTTTATCTCGAAAATTTATATGCTATATTGTCTGGCTTTCTAGGTACGATTATGAGGTACTTCTGCTTAATTCGACGTTTTGCCTGGTGCCCAGGGGTCGTAGACTCGGCAGCTTTAGATTTCTTGAGGCACTCAGGGCTGGATGCATTCCTGTGATTCTAAGTAACGGATGGGCATTGCCATTTCATGAGAGAATTGACTGGACTCAGGCGGTTATTTTTGCTGATGAGAGGCTGCTGTTACAAGTTAGTACAAAATAAAATTTCACTCTTCTCCGTACTCAAGGGAACAATCATAATTTATTATTTATTATATTTTTACAGATACCTGATATTGTCAGATCAGTATCGAATAGTCAAATACTTCGATTGAGACAGCAGACGCAATTTTTGTGGGAGAGATATTTTTCGTCTATTGAGAAAATCATCTTTACTGTTTTTGAGGTGAGAATTTATTTCATTATGATTATTAATTATTAATTCATTAGTTAATTGGGGGTAATAATTGGTATCGACTCTTTATTTCGTTGCTGGTGAAGTTGTAATGGTTTAATCGATAATTATTGTTTGTTTTGCAGAACGTGAGGGAGAGGTTACCATGGGAGGGAACTCGTGAGAAATTGACGTGGAATACATATCCTGGTGCATTAGCCATTTTACCACAATTCGCTGATAGCCAGCAGGAGCTGCCCTTCTCAAATCATGAGCCAGGCAATCAGTTTACAGCTATTATCTATTCACAGTTGGGGTCAACAGCTGTTCTTTATCGTCTATTACGAAGCGTCGCGAAAAGTAAATATTTAGATAAGGTACGGCTGCAAGTTTTCCGAGTATTCTATAAATACTTATGTTCAAATAAATTTGGAAATTCCTGAGAGATGGGGAAAGGATTTTTAGTTTGTTTTTGGAGCACTTGACATTTGGATTTGCTATTCGATTTCAGATTATTTTACTGTGGAATTCTGACATTCCTGTACCGAGGAGACCTCGTTGGCAGGGGATTAAAGCGACAATTCATGTTATTGCTGCCAATGGCATCTCCCAGAGGTTTCATCCTCATCCCCAGATCAAGACTAGTGCCATATTATCACTGGATGAGGACGCCACCTTGAATACTGATGAAATAGACTTTGCTTTCGTCGTGTGGCAGTCGTTTCCTGATCGGATTGTCGGCTATCCGGCGAGATCGCATTATTGGGATGACTCCAAGGTGAAATAACAGAGAAATTCATAATTTCAGTGATTTGTATTTTTTTCTGAGTCAGTTTTAAGCCGATAACTCGAAATTGAAGGGAGATAAGGATATTTTCATGCATACCTTTCTTGTAAATCTCATTTTTTTCTACAAAAAATGTTTATACAAAAAAATTGATATGCTCCTCCAATTATGAGATATTGTCTAAATACTGGGCGATAAAAATTCAATTATTTTAATTTATCGTGTCGTTACTAGAACAGCATCTGGCTGATGCCAATGAGTTGAAGTACGATTTTGCAAGTCTTCAGATGTCAATTTGAATAATTTCAGCGATCGTGGGGCTACACGAGCAAATGGACAAATGATTACAGTATAGTTCTGACAGGTGCGGCATTCTATCACCGTTACTACAATACTCTTTACACAGAATTACTCAGCTCAACACTCCACAAGACAGTAGAACAATCCCAGAACTGTGAGGATATACTCATGAACTTCTTGGTCAGCCACGTGACACGACGACCTCCCATCAAGGTCACCCAGAGAAAATTGTACAAAGATACTACGGCAGCTGGAATAAGGTAAAATTAATCAACAGCTGTGTCTCGATTTTTCAGTTATTATCTATTTTTTATTTCTAGTCGTCAAAGCATTTTTGTTGGTTCATATAATTTTTTGCATTAGTTAATGCAGATTTTACTGAATTTCAATTCGATAACGTCGAAATTCTCTTGGAATTTTTCGCTATTTTTGATCTCGTGATCAGGAGGCCTTCGGATGCAATGAAAATGAAAGGTTGAGGCCTCATTCCGACGTCGATAGGCATAAGTCAAATGTGACATTCTTGTCTTTACGTGCCTCATTATTTACATGGGGAATTAATTCTATACAAGAACGTTCCTTGACATTTCTGTTTCAAATCAGATGGTGTAGAAAATATTTTACGGATTTATTCCCTATGAAAATGAATGCGGAAAAATTGAATGAAAATGGAAAAATGTTTAATGAGGTTGGTGTTTCAATATTATTTCAGATCATCGTGGAACGATCCGGACCACTTTATTCAGCGTCAAACCTGCATGAATACATTTGTTGCTGTTTTTGGTTACATGCCTCTCCTTCGTTCAAACATGAGACTGGATCCTGTGCTGTTCAAAGACCCCGTCAGTAACATGCGCAAAAAATATCGACAGATTGAATTAGTCAATAATTAATATTCTCCCCATCACGTTTTTTTTTACAAAGAGAAATTTATTTTTGATCCATTTTTACGAGGTATCGTGAATTTATTATTGTTTTTGCTCGATTTTTTTTTTCGAATCGTTTAGGTTTTTTAAAGTTTAATTTTTCATTCATTTTTTTTTGGGCTGATTTTTCGTATCTTTTGTACGAGTGGAGAAAAATGAACGAAAAATAAAAAACTCGGAAAGGATGAATTAATCGTCTGGATTCAATGTACATAAATCGTTTCACAGATATTAATAAATAAATCATTATTTAACAGATGGTGGATTGGTGCGCTCCTGTTATCCTGATCTCCTCTATTATTTTCCCGTCCTCATGTCCTGATCCAGACCGTTAGTGATTGGTGAGTAGTTATCGTTTAATTCAAGGATAGACTGGGGAGAAAGTCCATGCGATGAAATTGCGTTTTGAGAAATTCTGGCGCATGCTGAGAAAAATTCATTAAATCACGCCTCATTGGAATTGTTGACAGTTGTCAGTTTTTTTACGGGGTAACGGATGTAAAAGTTTGAATGATTGGGAGCAATCAAGGTTGTTTGAATGTAGAGCAGAGTCCAATAATCAAGTCGATATTAAATACTTCAGGCATTTTTTAATACTTACAACTCAGCATTAAATAATAGACGGAAGTGTTCTCTTAAAGAAAAAAAATTATTCCACTCAATCATCGATTGACTTTCATATTTGAAAAGAATTAAAAATATCAGTCATTCCCACTTTTATTATATTTAATTAATTCCTCTACTGTCACTTGAATATAAAGTTCATCGCATGGAATTCCGTAGTGAAGAGGGTTCAAGATTTTCGAGAATACCCCCTAATCTAAGAGAGATACAGAAATTTTTATAGATTCCCTTTTTCTACCTCAAAATCCATTCTCCAAAAAAGGTTATTACCAAAATTTCGCTATTTCCGTTGGATTGCGAGATATTCCTCAAAATGGATTCGATACAGTTTACCTCTCCGATATAGTAAGAATCCCCGATAATTAGCAATATCGTCTGTAATTGCGCAAAAATCGTTGGCCTTCGGTGCACAATTGCCCACACATATCGCAATGCGAAAAAGGGAAGAATAGTGTTGGTTAATAGTGGCAATTGATGTAAAAGACGTGGAATTGATTGAGGGCGTAGCCACGGATCCAGGACGCCTCGAAGGTCTCGATTTCGCATTTACGTGCCAACTCGTATCAAAACGTTTTACACATGTCGCAAATACCCTTTCATTATCAACCTGCAGTGCGTAATACGTCCACTCCGATCAATTATGATCGCTTTTCCCGGGAAACTGGCATTTTATCGCGATGCATCAACGCACAAATGGAAAAGCGAGAGGTGTGATAAGAATCGAATCAGTACTTTACATTCAATTCTTCTCAGAGATAACTTTTGATTCAAACGATTTCACTCTAGAATTATCTCTGTAATCCGAGTAGTGTAATAATATATAAATTACGAAGGGGATCCCCTCGGGGTGATCACACAATCGGTAATTAACGGGTTGAGGAAATGTTTGATGATGTTTTCACGGGAAATCTCATCAGTCACAAAAACAAGCACCTGCTGGCCCTTCTATAATCAAAATAATTATCCTGCCGACGCGTTACGTTTTATCTCCACCGATGATATCATCTCTGATTTGATAATTAGAATAATTTCATTTTTTATTCTGAGAAATGGCCCCGGTAATTAGCGAGTTTGGCGGAAGCGTCGAAGGACTTTTTCGAAGGGATTTTCTCTTACGACATGAAATCATCGATTTGGCCCGTGCTATTGTAAAAAAATCCCCTTTTTTTAATGAATTATCAACAATTCAAATTAGAATAATTCATTGACAATATTAGACCGCGGGAAAGTTTCTCGAGCTCCCAAAACCCACACCCAATATCGCACTCAAGTCGTTACGTTTCGTCTTTTATCTATTGACATAATTTCACTTTCCTTCGCATATCCGTCTCTCACCGCCGTAAATTGATCTGATAAAATGATTGATGGGATATCCAGTGGGCATTGAAAATCGTGTCCCAATGGCGCGTGACCACCAGTGAAAAACGGAAGTAACGAAAAATCACGTAACGAGTGCACACGTTTGTACTTGAGTGAATGTAGAGTACTTTAGTCCGGGTTTATATCGTCCCACGCTTGGTTTCTGGTAGGACACGATGGAGACAGCTATTTGCACACTTGCGAAATTCCAAAATGGCTAAATAACTGTTTATCCACTGGTCTGTGAATTAATGTCAACATTCCAGATAACAATCCCTCGCCGGATTATTTAAAAAATTTCTCAAAAAAATTCTACTGCCGATTTAATTTTCGTTTTATCGTCATCGTAATCGTCATCGTAATCGTTATCAGATATTATTTAGCAGATTCGTTTGGATTCGTTGGAAAATAATAAATTTGCAATGATTTGGTCGAGGTAAATTATTTTGTTGTTTGATCGGCAAAAAAGGGGACCTTCTCGCCTCGATCACGTACTAAAAACCAACGGCTCGTTTTTCTTGACTAGTGTCCGAGCTAACTGCTCGTTATTACCATTGAAAATGGAAAGCAGTAATTATCTCATAACCGAATAAATAAGTGATGGAGGTATTGGTAATCGGGTGCGTCACGCGCGAAAGAATAGAAATCGTTTGAACTAGTGAATATTGACCCCTTTATTTTCAAGTTCTCGATTCATTATCGAAAAATGAGAATTGAAATTCCGAGTGAAAAGACTTTCTTGCTGTTAGAAAATTTATAAAATTGAATATCCGTTCTGACGGAAAAATTATTTCTCCAAATTTCGTGGGTCAGTTAATTATTTAAAAAATTATTAATTAGAAATTAGTGGGGATTCCCTTGGGCGTGGAGACAATACGAATCGGTAATTATGACTCGGCGATGAAAGGCTTGAGATAATAATGTGAAAAGGGATTAAAAAATTCATTCAATCATTCGAACCAGCAATTCCTTTTCCTCATTGTAAGTCTTGAAAATCCATTCCCTCATGACGATGTGTATCAGGTACTTGTGTGCGTTCGTCAAGGCAAAAAGAAAGGTTAATCTTAGGTAACTGATGGATATCAAAACGCTAAATGCTCGGGTTTGTAATAGAGTTGCATAAATGTGAAGTCAATTCTGAGTCTGGAATTTATTTGAAGCCGAGAAAAATCGTTCCATTCACACCGAGAGAAAAAATTATATCTCCCAAGTACCCACCCCAAAAATATTTAACACTCATCAATTTGATTTGCGACAATTTAAAAAGATGAGAATCAATTTTCTGTCGGCATTTTCGTCTTACGGGTAATTGAATAAAAAGGAATTGCAGATACGGCCCTTGACATTATCATCTTCCCCTCGGCGGTCTGGAATAATTATTTTAAAAATTCATAATCGGTTGTTCAGGGAAATTAATCTATCCTGTTTCACCGCAACAGGACTTACCATTTAAAAGCTCGACTCGAGTTTAATTGCGTCGTATGTTCATTTAGCCCGACATCCGGTTGTTTGAGGACAATGAAAATACTGGACTCTCGAGTTTTACGGCTTGACATTGTTGTGAATTATGAATTTATGCGAACGGGCTGATTTATTTTACTAATTAATGACACTTAATTATTCCTCTCCATTGGATTTTATAAAAAAAAAATCTTCCGGCTTTCCACAACTCAATTTTTCGAGTACAAACTTAAATAAATAAAAAATCCATTGATTACCCAATTATTTATTCGAATTAAAATATTTTTAATTAACGTAATTAGTATTTTTATTAATAATTTAATTGCGGCATTGATGCGTAATAATTAAGACGTTAGGGAGCAGTGAATAAATAAATAAATGGCTAGAATTTTGATATTTCTCGAAGCACAAGAGTATTGGAGACGCGTTGGTAATTGCCCCCTCCGAATAATTGCAATTAATCACTCGGTACAATTAACAGAATGAATAATAAATTCCCACGGGATGACATCACAAAAGAAACCTCCGAACCCGCGGCAAGACAATCTAAAAATTCTCCCATCCCTGCAAATCTTGAATTCCAATTATGCCCAGATTTGGTGGAATTAATTATTCAATTATTCTTCTCGTTGCGTAATTGACTGGAGGAGGTACTCACGTGTATTTCGCATCGGATTATTCGCTCGTTGGTAGAAATAATCGTGAAAGGAGATAAAGGAGCTGATAGTTATTGATGATTATAAAATAAATATAAATAAAATCATTAAACATTATTTAATTGCAATCGTAACGCTGATATTTTCAACATTTTTTAGAATTTTTAGAATTTCAAAAAAATGCGGAGGGGAATATAAAAATTTGGCTAGATTTTTTATCGGATATTTTCATTCGTGCGGCCGCGCCCTTTTCATTCTAACACGATTCAACTGCAATGAGTACTCAGGGTTAATTTGTTTTGCGTTTTTTAATTTTTTCACCGGTGGGAAAACAACGCTCGTAAAATTATTGATTAATTCTCGATCAGCTGGAAACATTTTATGGATTATTAATGGGACGTTTCCGAGGGTGTGAAGCTGCTAAATTGCGCAAGAGCTAACGATTATTTAATGAGGATAATTGGATTTTCAAAATGACGTTCGAGGTTTTGCTGTTGAGAGGAAAAAATTTATTTTGCCTTGACAGTCGAGTTGAAACGATAATCCAGGACTCGATTTAAAATCGCCTCGAGGTCCACGTGAAATAAACAATCGGCGATTTGTTAATACATTCGAGGCATCTGTGATACGCTATTTATTTTTGTTTTTAATTTTCCTCCGTCAATTAAATTCGGCATTAAAATTCCATACTTACCAGAAATTTACAGTTCTCCGTAATTTTACCATTATAAATGCTACATCAATCTTGAAAATTATTCCAGGACTACTCAAGACATTCATCAATGAATTATCATTATCATTATCACTTTGGAGTTGTTGAAAGTGTCCCGTGCAATTTACAGTGAATTTTTTTTTTTGAGTGAAGGCCGAGTGAGTGAACAAGTGAAGTGCCAGTAAAAGGAAAAGTGGAAAAATTGAAACTGATGTAAATTGATTTCAAGTACGCGATCGAGTACATGAATATGTGCAACGCAATCACTCCCCCTTCCTCTCCCTCTCACCCCTCCCCCCTCCCCTCGCCCCTGCCTCCCCCACAGAATTCTAAAATCTTGAAAGAAATTAAAAAAATCGCGAATTACCAAAAATTCCCGAAAAAATGATAAATATTTATAAAATTCAATGAATTACCAGAAAAATAATTTACATTTGCAATGAATAATAATGAAAACAATAATGAATATAAAATAGAATTCAATCTGATGATGTGTGGAAGCAAAAGAAATAATTGAAATAATCGATACGTAATAATTGATAAGTAAATCGATAGATCGAATGGAATAATGATGAAAACCCGTGGAAAATCGATGTGGTGAGGAAAAGGAAAAGTGTAGAAAAAAAGATTTTCTCAGGGGGGGAGATTGGATGTCAGATGGAATCTGGTGGTGGCAGAGCTTGAATGCTCCCCTCCTGGCACCAGGTATTCCATCTCTTCCAACACTCCCTTCTTTGTTACACCAGCTTAACGATAGAAAGGTGACTCCTATGCCAGGACCAGGGGGAGGAGGTATTGAGCACGCCTCGAGAACTTATCCCAGTCCCCTTTCTCTCGTCGTCACCGAAGCATATGTTTTTCTCCAGCAATACCTCAATGGCCCACTCGAGGTACTGACTCGGTTCCGTACCACATCGTTCACCAAAATTATCAACGATTATTCACCGATAAATCCACCCCATCAACCCTGACCACCTCATCCACCCCATCCACCTCAATTCACCCCATCCGATCCTCGATCTCCTCCTCGCCGCGGGTGAGTGAGTGGAAAAAGTCATTTTTTATTTTTATTTTTCAATTGTTCAATTGTCAGTCGGTTGGAGATCAGTGAAGGATTCAGTGGCCGAGAGCTCGGAAAATCGGTAATAAGTTTTGGAGAAACGCACACGGAGTTTCACCTGTTTGCGGCACGCGTTTTATTTTTCTTTTTTATGCCTGCGGGGAGTGACGTTGCACCGGTTGCTGATTTTATAGGGGGAGAATTAGTTTTGGTTTTATTTTGGGGGGTGATTTTTTATCTGTGCTTTTTTGTGAGTGATAACACGAGATGCTGATTGTCAGCGGTTTGCTGGTCGTTCTGGCGGTCGTCTCCAGAGTGGGTGAGTGATCTATTTATTTATTATTATTTATTTATTATCATTGGGAAATCCCCGAGAATTGGAAAATTTTGGTGATGTTATCTTGAAAAATCGACTAATTAAGAAATAATTTAAATAAATAAATCAGTCAAGTTCAATGAGTTCAATTAATTCGACTAGTGGTTTTTCTCGAGAACAGTTTTCCGTGAGTATCTCGGAATTGAGTAAAAAAATCGATATTCTCGTAATGACCATTTTCGAAAAGGAAATCGAGAGCTACAAAAAAGGTAATCATGAAAATACCTCTATCTCCCGTCAGCTCCGAGATATTTACCGAAAACTCTGACCCATCGCTCAAGTTGAAGAAATAATTTCAGGGATTTCCCCAAATATTTCTGTAAATAATAATTTTAATGAAATCGTTAATGACGACACGGTCACGTTCTCCTCACACTTTACCTAATTGAAAACCCGTTTACCACCGGTCAAACCTAGTGACAGAATTTTAATTCACCTCGTGGACATTTCAGTGTACCAATTGCCAATAGCATTTTACCCTAGAGCACGAAAAGAATATGCAACTCCTGAAAATGTCAGTTTACGTAATCCAACGAGATAAAAAAGATAAAGAGCTAATCGTTGGATAACCGGTATCACTTGTAGGAAATCGGACTCATTACTGCAAGTCCCGAGGGCCCAATTTTTATTTAATTTATCCCAGAAAAAAAAAATGTGTTCTATTATTCAATTTTTTTTTTTTTTAAATCCTGTCAGTCAGTCTGATCTATAGAAATAAAATTCGGCTCAAAATAGTCGCTCGATATAAAATTCG
The DNA here is from genome assembly GCF_000806365.1 of Fopius arisanus. Classification (NCBI taxonomy): domain Eukaryota; kingdom Metazoa; phylum Arthropoda; class Insecta; order Hymenoptera; family Braconidae; genus Fopius; species Fopius arisanus. The sequence continues at coordinate 354,714 of NW_011887792.1, read as the reverse complement.
CCTGGGGGCAAATCCATCGGATTCTATCGAGAATTTCGCAATTCCCGGGGTTCACTCGTTTTATTTTTATTGGTCACAATTTTTTATTACGTAAATACGTAATACGCGATTTAGGTGGATCAAGGGATCGTTTTTCAACGGATCGATCAGGTATTCCCCGGGATCGGATTGATTGAATTAGGATTTGATCGGGGGATAAAGTCCGGACTTGAATTGTTATTGTTTTTTTTGAGATTCTCTTCTTTTCACTTTCGTTTTGCTTGAGTCGGGATTTTCTCGGGGCCTCGGAGGATAATAACGTGGGATTATTCCACCCAGTGGGTGGAACTGTGAGATAATTAGACAATTGTTCTTGTTATTTTACATTTGGTACTCCACGAGTGAATGAGAGACTTCGAGATTTAGGAATATTTTTCGGGAGTCGATTTGCGTAATTTCTGTTTAAACAAATTTATTATCTCCTGATAATTGAAGATAGAAATTTCCGAATTTCCGTGGATATTCAGCTCGGATAATTCATTCAAACAAACGATAAATGAAAATGATTTAAAAAATGGAAGCTGTACTGCGTAAAACCGCGCGCTTACCGATCAATTAAATTCTATTTGCACTAGGTAAAAATGAAGTAGCCCGCAAAAGTTCAAGGTAATCGGGATTGATAAACGCGTCATTGCGGAAAATTTCCAACTCTTTCTCTTTAAAATACCCATAACAGCTAAAATGACCTCCACCGGAGCATTTCCTCCCCTGAATAATAAATTGCCACTAGCATTTTATCTCAGATTTCGACAACTAGATAATTTTCAAAATAATTTCCGCGGGTGTACGTGCAACGTCTAAACGTCAAAAAGAAAAATGGGAAATCCGGGGGGCAAGTGAAAACTCGGACCCGAGCACAAAAAGACATTTCGGCAAAATAATTTTTTAACTATCGCTGAGGTAACACTGAAAAATCCCGCAGGATCTTGCCTAAGAATAAAAAACAACAGACGAAACGGAACAACAATTGAAATTCCTTTTACGATGGACAAAAGACTATTTCTGTCCCACCTTGTCATTATCCTTCCGCTAAAGTTGCGCAGAAATATTATTACTCGTAGGATTCAACAACGGCCTCGAGACCATTCGCTAGTCGAGTCTGCTCTACATACGAAAAACAATGAAATTTTCCTGAAAAATTGTTGCTTAATTTTCCCGCAAAACCCGAGAAATACTTCTTTTTTTTTTATCACTTTTTTCGTACCTCGCAATTAGTCCCTGCGGAGAGGTTGTAAATTAAATTTGTCTAGATCTTTTGAAACCATTCCCCGAATTTTCCCCAATAATCTAATCCACGATTATTAATCCGCGATTATCATTGAGAAGAAGAAACAAGTTCCACAATTAATTCCACTTACCGGTAAATAATTTAAACAAATATCTGCATAAAACTGCAATTTCCTCAATAAAAAAAAATCAATTGCTCATTATCATATGCCATCAAATCGCGGTGATATCCGTCGTCAATAATTCATCCGACGATAATAACCTCGGAATTATCCAAGCACTTGTACCTTCTCTCTTTAATTAATTAATTGAGACAAGGAAAATAATCATCGACTCGTTTGGCGCTGTAAAAATTCACGAATTCCCCGCGAACGCTAAAAAATCAACCGCCCCTGTTGTCGGTT
>NW_011887792.1:345037-352389 GCF_000806365.1 Fopius arisanus | reverse complement strand
TAATTAATTTTAATTTTGAAGTGAAGTAAATGAATCGGGATTTGAACCCGCGACGCGATTGCGCATCCGTTGCTAATTCGTGGACAAGATGGCGGTGAGGAAAATGAGGATTGGCTAGAATAAATGAGGCTAGTTGTCCTGGTGCAATCTGATGAAGCCATCTACCTCCACGTCTCAGTGTAAACTCTTTTCCCAGCTGACGATGTCCATCTCTCTTATCGTTCCGTATGATTCAGTGAGAATGGATGCGCCAATTATTCCCCACCGGAGGCAACAAAAGCCGACTCTTCCCTCCATTAGTCTCACATGTCTCTTGACATTTTTTTTTCTCATCCACTTTTTCCACCCTCGACTGCATTCCCCTCATTCCCCTGTCCCCAGGACATTGCCAGTAAATTCTCAGAGTCAAGGTACATGTGAAGTGCTCACCCTTCGGAGGACAGAAATATCCAGAGATAATCTATTCCTCCATTTTCCCTCATCGTAGATTTTTTTTTCCCATTTTTCAAATCCCAGATTCACCTCTTGGATATCTACAATCTCTCGTGCAATTGCAATTGCACATACTTTCCCTTATCTTCAATCACCCCCTCATTCACCCCCTCCCCCTTGAAAAAATGTTATCAAAAGTGTAGCTATCAGACAATTCTGCATATTTAATATTATAATATTATCATATTAATATAATAATAATAATATAATATAAAACAATTTTTTTTTACAAACTCTGATAAGTGCGATATTTTTGCTGTCAGTTTTTCGGAAAAATCTCGGAATTGAAGGGAGATAGTGAGATTTGCATAGATAGCTTTTTTGTAGCTCTCGATTTTTTCCACAGAAAAGGTCATTGTCAAAATGTCGGTACCTGCCCGGGATTCTGAGATATTCCGTTAAAAATGGTGTCGGAGAAGGTGCAGTTACTGGTATTGTGTAGGTGAGGTTTATCCTCTCATTGTTGAAGAGTCGAATCATCACTTAGTATTTGCGTTTCACTTGCATTCTCGTAATAGCGTCATTTGTGACCTTAATGATGCTCATTGAATAATCCTTCTGTTACTGAGGTCGCATGCAAAGTACTGCATTCACTCAATCAACTGTCGATGGTGATTGAGTGGTTGGAATACTGGTGATTATGCGGTTTCGGTGAATTCATTTTCTTTCGAGACATTTTCGCGAGTTGCCAACTATTCGCATTATTTTTTCGCATTTCTACTCGAATTTTGCAACTAAAACATAGAAATGAAAATAGAGAAAACTGGAAAAGTTATTTTAGTTGAGGGGAAGGGAAGAAAACACTCGAATAATTATTTAATAATAATTGTAATGTCATTCTTGTTATGTTGTTATTTAATTCATTTTTTAATTGACAATTCTCTTGAGGAGTCAATAGAAAGTTGAAGAAATCATTGATACATTGATTTTTCATTTTCGAAATTTAATTTATTCCTCGAATCTTGATAAGATTGAAAAAAATTCGATAAGCGTATCCTTGACTTTTCATTTCACTCAATAAAACTTTTCAAAACCTTCACTTTTCATTAAAAATTCAAGAGAATCGAGTTTCCATTTTCCCACCAAAAAATTTCTAATTCCCTGGAAGTTCCACTTCCATTTCCATTCCCAAATGAAAATTCCGAGATCATTCCACCAGTTATTCCCCTTCCAATAATTTCAATAATTCCCCAATTGTTCACTGTCAATGAATTTCCATTAATTCCCGTCAATTGCACCTCCGAAGAATAAAATTCCCAATTAATAGAACCAATCTATATAAAATTTCTATAATTAAAAAATGAAAACCCATCGACAGAATAAACAATCGACATTGAAGGTGTGGAAAACAGTTTTTCAATAAATAAATAAATGGCGGATAGTTTAAGAGGCAGCCATAAAGACGCGAAGGGCTTGAAACGTATTTCCATCATGGGTTGGGTGAAGATAATAATATCCCCTCGGTTTTATGCTGACTCGTTGATGATAATATACGATCCTCGCCCCCTTATCCTACGAATAGTCCGACGATAAAATTCCGTTTAAAAATTCTCTACATGAAATTCAGTTTATTCGGTAAAATTGCGCACTTGGTTTTCACCCACGCGTTCGTCTGCACATGTACTTCGGGATTACATTATACCACCGGTTATTTTTCATTTTCGCTCAACCGCTGTTGCACTGTTGGTTTTATTTTTTATTTTTTATTTTTTCATTGTTTTTCATTCCCCTGCGGTGCGTACGAGACCCGGCATCCAGTTATTGGATCCTGGGGATGATGAGACTCGTGGTGAAGGGTCAGGGGATTTTTTCATCGGGTTCAACCTCGATGGAATCCCACGCGCAATACCACCGACTCCATCATTACGATGAAAGTGGAATCGCTCTTTTAGAATTTCGTCGATTTGCCGAATGCAATGAGAGACTAATTAACTTTAATTGAGTAAATCTATTTGTTACCCCATTTATATTTTCCGCCATTTTGTCGACCTGTCTAGAAACTAAAATGGCGGAAAAGTTAGGTTATACAATTTTAATTTGATACTCTCCTAATTGCGGAATAATTTTTATTATATCTGATTTCGAACGATTTGTTAAATTGAATTATCAATTATTAATTAATTAATCAACAATTGTCTTGTGATTGCATTGAGAATTTTATTCTCCGCAACTTTTTGACCCGTGGATTTATCAATTCTTTCTTTTTTTCAATAAGAAAATCGAGACTTCAATGAGATAATTGAATCAATTGTCGGTAATTGACATGTTGGGACCCCCGGTAAATTATCCCGTCATTTCCTCGTATTATTTTCCCGCGATTGACCTTTTCCACCGGCAAATAAATAAAAATACCGCGTGAAAATTAATCAGGGGATTACAAAATCCCAAGGAGAAGCTCCAGTTACCTTATTTCCTAATTACAGCAATTGAATTAATGCACTCTCTCATTATCGATTCGGTGAATAATAATCTCGAGAATATTTCATTGAAACTTTCATTCGCGTAATAATATATTGACTCTCAGCTTCAGACTGACCTTTCCTAGTTTCTTTTTTATTCATGTAAATTTCCCTAGTTCTCGTCCGCATTTTTCCAATCTTTTCCTCAGTTCATTGATACACCGGGAAAATAATTTAATACGCAAGAGATTCCGTTACTTCGGGATTATATTTCCGTGCGAACTTTATCCCTCGCTATATAAATTATCCAATTTCACCATTTTGTTGCACCATACGTTATTCCATTACAATTTTCGGTGCTTTTGTTATAATTTTATTAATACGATTAATTAAATTGATCTTTTTAATTGATAAAAAAATCAATATCTAGTACATTTTTTATTATTTTAATTTTTTACACTAATTGCTTTAATGTTTTTTAATGAATAAAAAGAGAGGAATTATTCAAAAAATCTTTTGGTTAAAATCCGGTGCAATTGTTGATAGAATAAATTAGATAATTCTGTTCTAGATAATTAGATAAATGAAAAAATAGTTGTAAATCGCAACAACGCCGGTGGCCGATTACATTAAATTCCCCTCGTAATTTCGTTCATCCATCATCTCCGCAATATCAGTAATTATCATTTGCTCGAATCGCCCACTTTAGCGCGGCAACTCCAGCAATTGCAAAATCCCAAACAAGTCTCACCAATTCTCCGAAAATGTCATTATTAATATCTAAAATACTTGAAATATCCCGGTAATTGCAAAGACCCATTTTTCCAGTTGAAAATTCTCCGGGTTTACCCCATTATCATTACAAAATATTCAATTGGAAAATTAATGAACTGATGAATTCAACCGCAGGCATTAGCATGCCGCCATTTTATCGCGTTTGTAGGCTAATAAAAAATGGTGTCTCGTGTGGCCTATTGCATCACTAGGTAAATTTCACTGGTGAGAATAAATCACGGGTTGCAGCCAATATTATTAACCATTATTTTTATACCGATGACAGGGAAACATCATCAGAAGTTAATTAACTGACGGCAATTACTTGTCTCGTTGTTCCGTCATTTTTCCCTCTCAAAATATAAAAACTATAATAACAATAACAATTACCCTATAATAAATATTATCATCATTATTATTTATCCAGAATTTAATAATTACCCGATGAATAAATTATTTTTAATCCAATCATTTCTGCAAATAATTAAACATTAATTATTAATTTCCCGATTTAGAAAACTGTAAATTCCATTGCTGAACGGGAATTTAACGGTTTGTTTAATAATAAATTGGTAAAAAAAAATGTTATCTCTCTCGGGTGTTAAATTCGATGGAACGAGTCCCACCCACTCGAAAAAATGGCGGCAATTGGTTTATTTGAGGTATAACTAACGGCGAACGGCCTTCAAAAGGTCGTGGCGTTCACTCTCTTTCACTCCGAACCCGGACTTGAGTCCTCTTAAATCCGGGAGTCCCAAGGACTCCACCTCCTCCAAGAATAGTGTCAACATTCGAGGTCAACCCTGATAAAAAAATTGATAGCAATTCCAAATTAATAACATTTGCACGGGTTTCGGTAATTGCGCCTGGGTGCAATTAAATTTCTTGGGGAAACGCCGGAGGGGTGATTACATTAGTGCAATTTCGCATTTTTTTAACGCGAAAAATCGAGAGTTCGATGGAATAGAATGGCTATTGTTCATGGATCTGTGTTGAGAAATTCCCTTCATTCTTTATTATCAATTTCATCTTTCGCAATGGCTCTTGTCTGTTGAAACCCCCGGAATCATTGGAAATACTTACATTTGCAGAATTAAAAGGGCTTTCCATGGCATTTCACCCCGGATTTTTATCACCCCTGGCTCGCGAAATATCCGCGGATAAAAATGGCAAGGAAATTCTTTCTTTTCATCGAAATTTTTAACAATTTTTAATGTGAAATAATTCTTGATAGAAGATTAATATTAAAAAAAGGTAAAATGGCGCGTCTGCGGAATTAAAAGGGCTTTCCATGGCATTTCACCCCGGATTTTTATCACCCCTGGCTCGCGAAATATCCGCGGATAAAAATGGCAAGGAAATTCTCTCTTTTCATCGAAATTCTTAACAATTTTTAATGTGAAATAATTCTTGATAGAAGATTAATATTAAAAAAAGGTAAAATGGCGCGTCTGCGGAATTAAAAGGGCTTTCCATCGCATTTCACCCCGGATTTTTATCACCCCTGGCTCGCGAAATATCCGCGGATAAAAATGGCAAGGAAATTCTCTCTTTTCATCGAAATTTTTAACAATTTTTAATGTGAAATAATTCTTGATAGAAGATTAATATTAAAAAAAGGTAAAATAGCGCATGTGCAGAATTAAAAGGCCTTTCCATGGCATTTCACCCCGGATTTTTATCACCCCTGGCTCGCGAAATATCCGCGGATAAAAATGGCAATGGAATTCTCTATTTTCATTGAATTCCTGAAATTGAAAACAATTTTCAATGTTGAATATTTCTCGATAGAAAATTGATATTAAAAAAAGGAAAAATACCACATCTGCAGAATTAAAAGGGCTTCCAGATAAAGTTCACCGTCTATTTTTATCTGAAAAATTGGATCATTGAAAAAAAAATCCCTCTGGGTCGTCTGTGGGTGGGAAATGAGTGACAGATTCTAGGCTTGAACTTTCGATTCAATTCGATTCGATTAGATATAAATGTCAATCTCCCTAGAAATTTCCCCTAGAAATACCGGACTCCTATCACTTATTATATTATTAACAATCAAGTTGTTATTATTATTTAAACAATATTATTAATCAATGAATTCAAGTGAATATAGTGGGAGTGTATAAATGAAAATTTTGGATTTTCTAATGATTTGACAAAAATAATTTATTCCGAGTACACGTATTTATTAATAACTTTTTAAGAGGCGGGTGATGTTTGTTAGCAATATATCGGGAATTGTGTGAGATTATAAAAAGTTGATCTGAATGGTGTTTTGAAAATCCTTGGTTGTGCCGTGGGATCGATTTGCCAGACTCCCACGGTGGCAACGCGAGAGATTCAAGTCCTTATAAAGTATCGCTCGTCACGTACGCAAGTGAATAAAGCGCAAACACAACGACTAATATCGAGTACGGATACTTTGTTGCTTTGTTAGAAAATTGTACACACCCCGGGAAAGGTACACCAACGTCAATTTCACGAGGGTCACGTGTTGGGTCTGTTGGTCGATCTACTCGCGGTTACGACGTCATCGCGCGATTCAACTCCCGCGTTATACATTAATCCGCGGATTGCCTTCTTTATTCAGATTATTTCACCGTTTCCTTTTGTTTTGCTGCTGGGAAATTTATTGCTCTCTCACGTTACCAGCAACAATGAATTGTTTATTATGTAATTTTAATTACTTCATTGACGGGAATGAGAATTTATTGGATTTTACGTCACTGGGAGAGTTATGGGAGTCGAGGTGATTTTGAATTTTTTTTTCAAGTCTGTTGTCTGTTGGGACTTTTCAAGTCTCAAGTTGAGTTGAATGGACTTTACGATTTTTTCGAGTCAATACTTTGAGGACAAGTTGCGACTTGAGGACTTGCGAGAATCTCAAAAATTCAAAGTCTCAGTAAAGTTTCAAGTTGAGACTTTTAGGACTTTACCTGAGATTTTTATTTAATCAATAAATCTTAACAATACGATATTAAAATAAAATTCAAGTCCCAGTTCAGGATCAACGAAATTCATGCCTGGACTATTAATTTCTTGAATTCTCCATCCAACGCGAATACTCAACAGACTAATTTTAAATCCATTAAACAAACTCTTCCATGAATTCTGGAATTCCTCTCTGAATAAATTCCCGAGACTACACTCGGGATTTATCGTCCATATCTGGGGATCTAAAAAGTCCCCCGTAGTCAGATACTCCTCAGAACCTAGAATATCGTGATAAAGTAATAGTCATTGTCTCATCTCCATTCAACCGGTACATTCATCCTCATAAATAGCATCTGCACTTAATCACGCACATGTGCTCACCCAGAGGTTAATGCCACTGACTAATACCCCCAAGTGCCTTTCCCTCGACAGTTTAACAAATTCTTGAAAAAACAAAAAAAATTAAATTCAAATACCCGCAAACGTATCCTTTACACCACTTTTCAACCATTTGATACCGCACACACACTTTTTCACGTACTTTCTAGAGCGAAACGCGAACGCCTCTGGATTATCCGAGAGATGTCGGCTTTTGGTGAAAATCCCACAGGCAATCGAAAGTGAATTATAAATCTCAGTCTTTACTCGGTATTCGTGGACTCCTCTTTGCATTTCCGCTTCCCTCTCCCAGCGGATATTACCGGTCTCTCCGGCAATCTGTATAATCATCGCACTTTACCGCACTCTACGCCATCA
>NW_011887792.1:339405-344172 GCF_000806365.1 Fopius arisanus | reverse complement strand
TTATTTTAATTTATTAATCGATTAATTATTAATTGATTAATTATTTTATACTACATCGGTTTGTTTGTTATTAATTAAACAAATGTCATTATTTCATTTGAATTAGGCCATTTGTTTTTGGAAAACGCGGGAAATTCCAGGACCACTGAAAAAATTGAGAATAAATTCTTTTCATTGATTCAGAAAATTACAATTCCACGCGCACTTTTATTTCTTCAACAAATTAATTGTCCACTTGACTGAATCGCGTTCCCATGAGTCCAGCGATGACAAAACGAGTACAGCCGATGGATAAAAAAAAATTGAAGAAAATGGGAATGTAATAACCGAATCGATTTGATATCGAGTGAGAAATCGAATCGATTGATGAATATTGCGTAACGATCCAGCTGGTGAGAAAAAAATATCTCACATGTGACATTTTTTTTATTGATTCACTCTCTCTCATCATCTGTAATTCCACGTAACCAATAATTATCGAGAGCATTTCAGATTCTGAATTATCGATTTTAAATATTCTTTCTCCGAACATATAAAATTCCATTGAATATTTAATTTAACGGTTAACAAATGGAACTCGACGAGCAATTTGTTCTTTGTTATTGGTATATTTTTATGACTAGAAGAAAATATCGAGAATTACGCAAACGATTTCATTGTGATCGATTGAATTTTGTTCGAGGGAAAATTACACCCCGAGGCTGTAGTGCATACGGATATTTCGATATGTCGAGTTTTTATTAATGATTTGGGGCCCCGTTGTGAGAGTTAATGATACTGTAATCAACTTTTCTCTGACGGATTGGTTAAAGTTTATTTCTAGCGATTCCGTAATTATCTCGTTATTAAAAATATAATTGACAATTTAATTCGATCGCTCGAACGAAAATTATAGCATTTCAAAATATAGCAGACAGCTGTTCCATTTTTTTTTTTCACTCTTCAATTTTAATCCAACTAATAATCAATAATTATTAATTAATAATATTAATAACATTAATTCCTCTGAACGGTTCAATTAAATTTTATTATTTAACCGCGAATTTTTTTTTGGAATTGCCAAATAAAATGGAAAATTGATTGAAAATTTTCATCCAATCAATAATCAATAATTATTAATTAATAATATTAATAACATTAATTCCTCTGAACGGTTTAATTAAATTTTATTATTTAACCGCGAAATTTTTTTGGAATTGCCAAATAAAATGGAAAATTGATTGAAAATTTTCATCCAATCAATAATCAATAATTATTAATTAATAATATTAATAACATTAATTCCTCTGAACGGTTCAATTAAATTTTATTATTTAACCGCGAATTTTTTTTTGGAATTGCCAAATAAAATGGAAAATTGATTGAAAATTTTCATCCAATCAATAATCAATAATTATTAATTAATAATATTAATAACATTAATTCCTCTGAACGGTTTAATTAAATTTTATTATTTAACCGCGAAATTTTTTTGGAATTGCCAAATAAAATGGAAAATTGATTGAAAATTTCCATCCAATCAATAATCAATAATTATTAATTAATAATATTAATAACATTAATCCCTCTGAACGGTTCAATTAATTTTTTAAATTTAATCGCGATTTTTTGGAATTGCCAAATAAAATGAAAAATTTATTGAGAATTTCGAATTGATTTATTATTAAATAAATACTTTTGACAAGTATTCATTTTTTATAATAAAATTGTAGTCACGAGGTGATCTCCACCCACATCCGTCGGGTCTGAGAAACAAATCGCCCCTTCGGCGATAACACCGAGAAATTCCCATACAAAATTGGCGTCTACCTACGGTTTATATCGAAAGCAGACGGCAAAAGGTCGAGACCAACAGACCAACATCCAGAGATAAAAGTAATAATTTCAGTTGAAGTACTCGCCAACGCGCCCCGTTACACTTTTCCCACATAAAATCACTTGATATTTCTCGCGCCATTTAACGACTTGTCTGACCGAGAACTATTTAGAAGGGAATAACTGTTATGCCCGCAGTATTATCACGGGCAATTGTGCAATTCACTTTTATAAATTCTTGTGATCAGTCAGGTATCAACACTTGTTATCGGCTGTCACACTCGGGTATTGGAAAGGGACAAATTGCTCGGCCTGAATTCCTCATCTGCTCGATCCATTTTTTCCCTAAATTACTTTATTATTAGTTTACTTAAATTACTTTATTATTTAATACTAAATTAATTAGAAATCTTTACCAGCAATAATTTTACTATTTGACCGGAAATTTATCCCTTTCTCATCATTTTTTTATCGGGAGATGTCAGGCGTTGAAGTTTATTATTATTGCATTTAATTATTCCACTGAAAATTCGGTGAAAATATTTTTACTGATCGCGAATCGAAATTTTATGAATGATTCAGAATTTTCGGAAGCTATCCGGGAATTCCAGGGATTCATAATACTCTCGTAATTTACATAATTCACTTTCTACAATGGTAATTGCAAAATAAATGCTAATTGGGGATTGTGTGTTACGAGAAACGAGTTTTGAGGGATCGGAGGTAATTTGACCGGAATTTTTGAGGTCATGACGTGTCTGTAAATAGATTTTGTCACTACCAGCAACAGCTGTCATAACCCTCAATAAAAAATAAAAATAAAATGGTGGATATCAATAATCAGGATTAATCAGAAGTTGCTGTCAAATTTCAGGCGAATTAATCGCTGGAATTTTTTTTCAATTACGAAAATAAACGGTATCACGTCTGGACATATTATATATTCAAAAAAAGGTCAAGAGAGCCATAAAAAATATCGCAGGTAGACGTAACGCCTTTTAGAACATCAGACACCATTAATTCAGGGGGCGATTGGGAAAGACTTGTCTAAGAAATTAAACTGTCACCAGTTATTTTTTTTTATCTAATTTAAATTGTGTCAACATGACTGAATTCCAATAAAAAATAACAACGACTCATAAAAAAAATCAATTCCCCCTTAAATTCTGAGTATATTAAAAATAAAATTGAATAAACAATAAAAACTCTAGCTCCACTTCAAGTTAATTACACCGATAATCAATCCATAACCATAACAATAATAAAAATAATAACAACAATAATGATAATATGTATTATTATTATTCAAGTGAAATCGTCGATAATTCAAAAAAAATTCAATTGCCTTTAAACCGAGGGGCAATTTTTCCGGATGATTAAATGATTTTTATCTGAAATAGTTCAATACCCGAGATAACGCTCGTAATATATATTTATTATGTAGTAAATACAGTGTAATAAATCGGTATTATTTTCACCAGGGTCTCATGACATTCAGCTACCAAAAACACGATCTCAGATTTACGTAATGCTGAGCTCAGGATTTTGTCCTGTCATCTCGGTGAAATGATTTCACCTTTCCTCAACGAAATAATAAATCCCCTCGTATTAAGTCCTGAGTTACAAGTCTGACGCGTTGAAGTTGACCTGTCATCCCTGAATCATCCTGTGACTCATTTATCCATCAAATGCTATCGCGTGTGGCTCTTGATATTTTTGTGATAGCAATCGTGACTCCGCGAATAGATCGTGGGATCGGTTGAATGCCGAGGAGGTCATGTCTTTGTGCATTTTCCTAGACGTGATCGGGTGTTGGCTGATTATTCGATTAATGGGGGTTAATCTTAATTAATCGGTTGTTCATTTAATCTCGGCTTTTCGGGGGAGAGGCAATTTTTTTTTTATGGACGTGATCAGTGATGCGGCGCCTCTGCAGTCAGACAGAACGAGATCGCCACGAATTCTGTTCCTGTCGATTTTATGGCGATCGTTTCACTTTCGTGGGAGATCGCCAGTGATTTTGGAGTTTTGATTAGCAATTTATCGGTTAGTTATTGGATTTTTGGGGGTTATGGGGAGTGGAATTGAATCTCGGTATGGGAAATCCGATTTTATGAAAATCGGTTTTTACTTATCATCACGTTTTTTATCATATCTCGAAATCTAAGAGGGCTAGGCGGATTTTTCTTATCACCTTTTTTGTAAAGGGCTTTCAGTTTCATAAAAAAGGTTATGACTCAAATTTTTGAATCTGTGATAGATCCTGAGATATTCGCGGAAAACTGGTGAACATTTTTTTTCAAATTAAAATACCGCAATTGCTCCAGTAATTAATTAAATCAGTAATAATTCGTTGATAGACTACGTAATCATTTAAATACTAATTCAATCATTGATTTCAATCGAATCATTAATGTTAATCAATTTTGATTAATCATCAATTATTTCTATTTTTCGATGGAAAATTCTGGAAAAATCTGGAAAAATTCCGTAAGATTTCCCCCATTTCGCGGTAAAAATACGTAATTTTTATTGAATAATTCCCTCCGCGTTGCGGTAATATGAAATATCAATCTGCAACACGAAAAGCCCTCGTAACGGTCACTGCCTCCGTTTGCGTTATTCGACATTCTAGCAGCGAGTTTGCAAAAAAAAAAAATGCAGATTGATCTATCAGTGTCCCTCATTCCGGCGGAATCTGCATTGAACGCCTTTGAATTTAGGACAGAGCGTGAAAGAAGTTGGGAAATGGAATTCAACTTTGTGTGATTCGAAGTGCCGATTGTCACGGTACGACGCTCCGGATTTCTTTTCTCCCTCATTTTATTTTATTTTTTTTTGTGATTGACCTCGACGATTGTGATAACAGCGACAATGGCGAGGAGATTCGCGGTGATAATTGTCTTATACATCCGTTTTAACTGATTTTATGACTTGGGAAAGAAATTTTTT
>NW_011887792.1:273276-337320 GCF_000806365.1 Fopius arisanus | reverse complement strand
CGATTTATCTCGGAAGGTAGCAATTTTAGGGGGAAGGGTGTGGGAATGTTTTTTGTAGCTGATTAAATTTTGGATAGAAAATGTTCTCGGGTATTGTCTCATAAAGTCAATAGTTTTCGGGGTCAATCGATATTTGAGAAAACTGGAAAGTCCCACTTTTGTTCAATGATGATTTTACCACTTCTTTAATGTAAATCTTCTCGTATATGACATATGTTCTATGAATGGTTAATGAACAATGGTAATGGATTTTCTCATTACATATTTTCCGTTTTTAATAGCCATTAACTCCCTGAAATGTTAAATTCATCAGGTCTGCAACGAGGAGATAGTAGATTTCTATTTTTCACAGAGCAAAATTTCTAGTAATTTTTTCAGTATTCTATTTTAACAAAAACTATAACAATTTCATCAAATTTAATTCTTGAATACATTAATAATTTCCCTAATTGTGACCAACTCTTGCCTCATTAAAAAAATCAATAATTACGTTCATAATTTTTTCCCTTGAAATCAGTAAAAAATCATTAAATCAAAAAATTCCCAGAAAATTCTCTTTTCATTACAAAATTTTACAAGGTCATTCGCAAGGCCGAGTGCGATCGATCGACTTTTCTCGGTGAGTGAATTGGAAATCGACTGTAGCTGTATCGATACTCATCTCGAGTCTCTCAATGTCACTCACGGGACTAGTCGATCGTTTCCATTCGTTCATTCATCGATCATTGACTCGGATGAATGGCCGATCGTTATCGTCATCCTCACGTCGATCAATCGAGTACCGAGGGAATACAAATTATCCTATTTTCCCTAATTAACTGGAAACACGTATCTCCCATGAACCCAGAAGCTTCATTTATATTAAAATAAGTCCCGTTAATTTATTTCGTCATTAAACCGTTAAATAATTGCATTCGACTTGAAATTATCATTTTTATTATAGACCCGGTAACAATTGCCGTAAATTCTCGGGATTAATTCGTAATCTAGAAATAATTTTTACCGGATTTCAGGTGTCATTTCTCGCGGTAATAATTCATTCTCCCATAATGGCGGGCTAGAAAGGTACACTGAATTGAAAAAAATAGTGTGAGAGAATAAGAGACAGTTTCAATTGTTATTACGCTTTATTAACTGAATGTCTCGTCGGAATTAACGAGATTTCCGTTTCTCGTTCGCGAATCCGCGACATGTGAATGTGAAATAATAATTCATTATAAATTTCAGAAGAAATTTCGATAACTGGAAATTTTTCATGTTCTTTACAGTTAGGTAGATAAATAAATTACAATTTTTTATTTAATATTGAAATTGCAGAGACAATCGACGGATTTATAATTCAATTAAAGTTGACAGTTTTCATTAATTTTCTGATAACAATTAATTCGTAAATTAATTTGTGAATAATCTGGGATTCCCATGAAATTCTCAATCAATTGAAAATTCGCTTCCCAAATTTTCCAGCCCCTCGAATTTTCCCCAACTTCTCGAGGAAAATTGTACGACAAAATTTCCCCACGCCAATAATAAATTTCCCCTTTAACTTCGAATGCAAAACTCAAAGTTCAATAGATCAATAGATTGAAAGAGGTATTGATCGTAGTCCGTAAAGTTGATAAAAGAGCGGAAAGTTTTCCGCTTTCCCACGCGCCAATTTCCCCCAGTGATTTACGCCTTTTGAATCTCACTTACTCTAGACTCATTGAAATCCATAAATTTTCATTTTCTACCGGAAAAATGAGCCATAGCCAACGAGCATTGATTCTCGCGCATTAAGAAAGTTATTTTACACCCGACAGGGAAAAACAACAAATCAAGAGAACATTACGGCTGACGGAAAGTAAAACTCATTTTTTTTATTTAAATCATTTTTATCTCGTCTGGATGGGCGGATCGGAAAGTTTTTTTTATCACCGCCCCGGTGGAAGTACGAAAAATCATTCAAATCTTTACGATCAGGTGTTAATGATCATAACTCCAGTCTTTACGATCATCGAGACTCGGATTATTGCTCATTAACGAACACTAATCACGGAAATAATTCAATCAATTATTGAGACAGCAGGGGAGAAGAGAATTCAGTGGCGAATTTTAGTCTAATGTATCGCCTGTACAGATGAATTTATTCTCCTCTCAATCGTTTTATTACCTAGTACTACGTAAATTAAATAATCGCGTCCCACTGACCTCTCATTAATATTTTCCAGTCTGGCTTCACCTGTTTTTCACTTCGTTTGTCATGCAAATCAATTATACGCTCGTGAAATAATTACTCTTCAACTAGAATTTATTAATTCACGGAATTTTACCGGTAATTATGTTATTAGGAAGAGTTCGTAATTATTTGGACGATGGGGGAAATAACTAATCCAAATACAACACCTGATTCTTCATAGTTAATTCATTATTACTCATTAACCAGAACAATTAATTATTTTATACTACTTTACGTAATTGCAATAGATTATAGTTTAATATAGAATTGAATTTAGTAATCGTCGATGGGTAATCAATGGGTTAATGAAATCAAAGGACAATCGGGAGGGTATTCATTGAAATCGAAAAATTGAAAATTTTCGAAAAAGTATCAGGGGAACATGAGAATCAAAGAGGTATTCACTGGAATTTTAAAATTCCAATTTTTCAGAAAAGTATCAGGAGAACATGAAAATCGAGGAGGTATTCACTGAAATTTGAAAATTTAAAATTTTCGAAAAAGTATCAGGGGAGCAGGAGAATCAAAGAGGTATTCACTGAAATTTTAAAATTTCAATTTTTCAGAAAAGTATCAGGAGAACATGAAAATCGAGGAGGTATTCATTGAAATTTGAAAATTTAAAATTTCCGAAAAAGCATCAGGGGAGCATGAGAATCGAAGAGGTATTCACTGAAATCGAAAAATTCAAAATTTTCCAAAAAGTATCAGGGGAGCATGAGAATCAAAGAGGTATTCACCCAAATTTTAAAATTCATATTTTTCAGAAAAGTATTAGGAGAACATGACAATCGAGGAGGTATTCACTGAAATCGAAAAATTCAAAATTTTCGAAAAAGTATCAGGGGAATATGAAAATCGAGGAGGTATTCACTGAAATTGGAAAATTCAAAATTTTCGAAAAAAAATCAGGGGAGCATGTGAATCGAAGGGGTATTGACTGAAATCGTAAAATGCAAAATTTTAGAAAAAGTATCAGGGGTGCATGAGAATCAAAGAGGTATTCACTGAAATTGAAAAATATACACGAATGAATTGTGCAGCAAGTGGAGGGGTTGGAGTCGAATAGGCGTATGTGCACTTGAAATGCAGCTCGAGTCGAAAGATACGAATTCACGTCTCACGGTTGGGATAAAATGAAAAGAAAAAAAATTCTGGGTTTGGCCCGAGAGCTGCTCGATAGAAATGCCAATGTTTTCTTTTTATCCGCAGAACGTGCAGTCGCGAAAAATATTTGGAATTCCATAAACACATCTATAAATATTCCAAAATAACTTTTAAAATTTCCGATTAAAAAATTGTCTCCAATTTTATTTTTTATGAACATTCAATTTTGATAAAAATATAGAATAATCATATCAGTTAATCGTGAATTAATGAATTATCCATAATTAATTGTTATCAACAATCCCTAAGAAATGATTCCGTAAAATTTTATTTTCGTAAGAGCAACAAATTCTGTCTGTACAGAGAAAGTCTCTGGGGTTTTTTTATTCATTTGTTGTTATAAATAAATACAAGACTGATGGTTGCAATTGAAGTGGAGAAAATTGGTCAGGATGATAAATCAAACTCTGATTTAATGGGTTGTGCAATGAGTGAGAGCCGATGGGGTATCAATGATGGTCAGTTGTGTAAACATGAACGTGTTACGGTAATTTCGGATGTAGCAGGAGAGTAATCTCCGTATGACCTCGTTACAAGCCTTTTTCATGTGTTTCGTCATCGATGACGATTCTCCCACAGAATTAACGAGCCTCAGTAATTATCCTGATTACGAGATTACTCCGTGATTCATAGCTGTTCCTCTTGCGATTTTTTAACAACTGTCTCAATGCACTATTAAACATTTTTTTACTTTTCCCCATGCAATTGTTACTTCTCAATCCACAATTAACCGGAAATATCACTATCCAATTTTTATCGTCAATTATATTTTTTTCTGACGAGAATTTCAATCAATTTGATTTTTTAAACAATAATAATACGAATAATCAACATTTATTATCAATGATCAATTAATTAATTAATCTGTACTTGATTTCCAATTATCAAGTCCATCGAATTTATAATTAATTAATTTCATAATTGATTAATTAATTTTATAATTTTACGACAATTTCAATTTTTTCAAATTCAAAGCGGAAAACGAGTTTCAGAAAAAATAGATGAGAATCGGCAAAGGCCTCAATTAACCCCGAGTAAAATGAGGGTTCGTGCTTGGCCTTTGTAAAATGGTGGCAGAAGTCGATATATCGGTGAATTTGAAGGAGAAAATGTGTGTGGAGAGTGGAGATA
The DNA here is from genome assembly GCF_000806365.1 of Fopius arisanus. Classification (NCBI taxonomy): domain Eukaryota; kingdom Metazoa; phylum Arthropoda; class Insecta; order Hymenoptera; family Braconidae; genus Fopius; species Fopius arisanus. The sequence continues at coordinate 332,807 of NW_011887792.1, read as the reverse complement.
TAATGGTAACCCAACGCCCGTGGAATAGCCGCGGAAATGCTATCGGTTTTATTCCCTTTTTCGTATATTTCTTTTTTTTCCACCATTTTATTCCTATGGTAGATGCCAATGGCCTGTGGGCGCTACAGGGAAATGGCGACCGGTTCGCTCGACATGCCCCAACGAACACGTTTTCCACAATATTTATGCTCAAACCGATCCCATCGTCATATAAATGTCACGTTTTTCCCCTTCTAATCTTACCGATTTATTTTTTACTCGTTTTATACGAATTCCTATGGTAATCAGCGAGAATTTTAGAGTAGCCCCTAAAAGATCGACCACTCCACAAACAACGAAGAGATATATCGAAAATATATGCACATCCCGTAATTCTATCCACTTCTACCATTTGTTGATAATATATTTTATTTTATTAACTTGTCGATCGAGTTGGGTGGATTATTCGGTTTTTTATTGACTCATTGCCTTTTTAATGGAGTTTATTGCAGATATTAATTAATGAAATAATCAGAGAAATTGGGAAAATTCGACGGAGAAATATAGATGGTGAACCTTTTTGGTATTTATTTTTTGGAAATTTCTCTGGGTAAAAGACAATTTCTCGTGAGTCATTAATTTATTTCTCCCGACACATGAGAAATTGACGCTATAATTTCACGAAAGTGAAAACGCGTCTGATATTCCTTGAGAATTAGCAACAAAAAGAGTTCACGGACCATTTTTAATGCATTTCTCGGATTGTCGATGATGCAGTCTACTCCATAAATGGAAATTCACACGAAGTAATTAGAAAAAAATGACAATACTGTTCTTCCGCCGTCGCAAATAGAATCCGCCATTTTCCTTAATTCCCTAATTTCTTTTAAATTTCTCCCGCTCCTTCACTGAATGCCCAATCAAATTATTCACGATTAAACGAATCAACTCCTGCGCAATCCGAATTTTCATGTGTATTTCATTCTGTAAAAACGGGGGACTCCCCGGAATTCGGGTGTGAATTCCCGCGTTAATTCAAATGTCAATTTTTTTTTTTTAACAATCACTCGAAATTCCAAGGTTTTTTAATAAATAATAATTCTTGTTGTTGCAGGATGTCAAAGAAATACACCGAGAAGTCCTCGTGCGAGTCGTAATGATGCGGCCTTGGAGTTCGAGTGTCCTGAAGAATTCGGGTATTACGCCCATCCCCGAGATTGCACTCAATATTACGTTTGCGTTTTTGGGGGTGCATTACTCGAGTCTTGCACAGGTGGTCTCATGTACAGGTAAGACATTCCATTACAAAAATTACACCGTCTAAAACCCCTAATTACGCCCCCCCTCCCTTCAAAAAACTTCAATTACTCTCCAACAATTAAATTTAATCAATAATTCAATGAATCGAATTAATCCGCGAATTATCAAAAACTAAAAATAAAAATTCTTCTCCCAAAATTCTTCATTAATTGATTATTCTCGATCCAATTAATTCGATTAGACAACAGATAATAATTGTAATTAAACGATTGAGATTAATACCGGTCATTGAATGACTTTTTATTTAATTGAACAATGCGATGGCAATTATCCCCCAATCAATGCTAATCCATCAATTACTGATAATTATTGTTATTATAATTTTCAAGCGAACATAACCGAAAAATTACGAGGATAATAACAATAAAAATGGAATATTACGGGCTAGTGGTACCCGGGGGAAAGTGAGTACACGTGTTGTAAATTATTAGCGCACTCGGCCATCGTACATAAATAGCAGTATGAAGTGCTGTACCGGTGCAATGTGCATTGCACTAAACAATCAGTTTCCCATGTATTGTTTGTACAGTATGCAGAAAACTCCGTGAGATATCCTCGAGTGCCATAAGGAAAAATATATCCGTCGTGGAATGAAATTGCATTATTACCCCCGATTTACCCCTCGACGCACTTCAAACAAAGAATCTCAGATTTTCTATTGATTCAATTGACTCCCCATTGACTCCCCATCTCGTTTTGCATTAACAATTGGTCATAACAATAAATTGGAAATATTCAGTTGTTTATTATTATTTTTTATTTATCAAAGTTTTATCAAAGTTATTTATCCCTTTTTTCTTTATGAATTCAAGATGACTTTATTTTATAGAGTAATTACGAAATTAATGAATAATTCATTAATGAATAATTTATTAATTATTTAGATTGACAAACGCATGATTTTGAGCTCGTGAGAAAAGGAATCTTCTCGTTTTCGTCACGACGTCAACTAATCAAAGATTATTAATGCAAAAAAATAAATAAAAAAGCCCTCTCATCTCCGCCATCTCCCGCGGTACCAAATCCGCATAATCACTTGTAATTACCCATTGATTATAACTGAATGGATAACGAATTGTCTGACAAGACGAATGGAGCGAAAAGGCCCGACGCGCATTATTTATCGGCCCGAATACCAGAATTACCTCACACGATTGAGAAAAAAAAAAAATCGACAGGAAAAAGTAACTGGGATAATAATCTCCATAATGATAATAGACCTGACGTATGACATTATCGATCAGTTGTGCCAGATCCCACGCACAGTGTTTTTACTGCATTGCAAAATCTCCGGGTTCACGTGTCTGAATCCTTTTCCTTTTTATTCATTTAGCATTTTTCATTATTTTTTTTTTTATCGATAACCGATGGAATCTCGGAGGTGAAGAAAGCAAGGTCATTTGCACCCATAGGCACGCGGAACCAGAGCTCTAGATTATTTTGCCCTCATTTGCAAAACCGGAATATCATTACGCGAGACAAGGACTTGCGCCAATTACAGCCCCCGCCCTTCCTCTCGAATTCATTCTCTTTGTTCGTTTATATATTTAATTTTTTCATTCCTGACATTCCCCACTCGTCAATTATCCATGACTTAATCGATTTATTAAATAAGTTTTTTTTATTATTTTATTATTCATTAGTTATTTTCAGTTATTGTCAGTTTGCAATTATTTTTTAATCGGTTATCAATGGATTTAAATGTTAAAATGAATTTTTTAATGTGGAATTCCAGCCATGAATTACAGACCTGTGATTGGCCCCGGAACGTAGGGTGTCTGGACTCCAGTGGAGGTGCAAAGGAGGACGACGTCGAGGATCCCCTGCTCGAAAGGTGAATGATCCATCACTTCCCCGCCCCAAACATTAATTACAAATAACGAGTTCACGAGAGAAATAAAAAATGAGAGATATCGTTCAGCATCCGATCCACATCTCGCCTTTCCGCTTCCTCTTGCCCCAGAGAAGGATGCCGTTGAGGCCGACTATCCTGGAGGCAATGGAATTATACACCACCAATCATCCAGCAATCGCGCAATTTATCATGCATTTCTCCGCGAATTTTATCACTCCTCAATTACACTATTTGCAATTGAACCGAGAGGAAATGCCGATATGTTCCAGGACACAATCAATTCTTTCCCAACGATGACCAATTGCAAATCGTATCAAATCGTATCAATACCTCGTTCGATATTATTTATTATTTTCATTCATCTCTATCGTGACAACAATCTCACTCGATAATCCTGCCTTCTATTGTGCAATTTTACCAAGAACATTCCCTCATTTCACAATCACTGAGTACTCATTACAACGTATTGTGTACTAAATTTATAGAAATTATTCTGCTCCCCCGCCCCCGCGGGAAATTAAATTTAAAAAAAATCTTAAATGAGTTAATGAATTGTCGACTGAATGAGAACAATTAAAATGTTTGATTAACGATTCCTCTTCCGTCAGAGCTGCGAAGGACTCCCATCATCGTCAGCCAGTCCGTCAACCGGTGCGACAACCAAGTCCACCGTCACCGTCGCCCCACCCGACGATTGCTGACCGTCACAGCCGTCACCGTCAGCCACCCCACCGTACAACATACCCAGACGACGAGTACGAGCCAGCATCGGAGATCGAGAGTGATCGTCAACAACGAGTCTACCGAGGCCAACCATCGACAATCGGCCAAGTACAGCGAGATCGTGATGGCCTACGTCGTAACATCATATCCGTAAGTCCAACGCACCCATCACGACCTCTCCATCCCGCTTACGTCACACCACCTGCATCAAATGGATCAGACAATGTCGGGCACGTGACAAACGTTAGTTCGACGACACCGACAATACCACCAATAACGACTATTAAAAATAACATTAGCGATCGCGATAGGATCGATTATTCATACCAGGACGCAACAAGAAGGAATTACATAATCGTCAGCTCCCCATCGCCCTTCAAACTACCACCAAAAATTGACGATTACACGGAATCGATCCTGAAACAACCACAGGAACAACCGAATCACCACGAGGATGACTATTTCAATTACATACCCGAGAGAATAACAGATGTGACTGTTGAAACTCCAAAACCGAGTGATTTGCTCTCTAAACCGACGGAATCAACACCGTCGAGCACTGAAACGTCAGTGATACCTGAAATCACGTCGAAACCCGAGGATTCGGATCAGAATGAGATCCAGCCGACGCCAGCCCCGAGAAAACGTTTTACTTATGAATTCAGTGATGAACCGATTGCTGTTGGGAATTTTGCCACAGCCCCGACGACCATCCGTCAACGGATTAAATCGAGACTATCTCAGTATCGTGGGAGTGAGCGGTATCAGGGGGGTGTCACCATGATGAAGATCGTCCGTAAACGACCGGTGAACGATCAAATAGCTACAGAATCTCAGGACGACGTGCCACGCACAACTCCAATGCCTCGGCGACGTGAGACGTCGAAAAAGTTGTCCGATAATTCCGATTACGTCGGGGAAATAGCCGACGACGTACCCACCACTCTGAGTCCTCTCCAGAGGGCACATATTCTCAGTAAAATCGGTCAGTTACAGAGTAATGAGGACATTGAGGGCAATGAGATAACAATAAGTAAAAGTCTAGGTGTTAGAGAGCAATTGTCTAATGACAGTTCAACGGTCACTGGTAAATTAGGAGTGACAACGGCTCACAGTGAGATTAAAGGAACGCGGGATGAACTCGATGGAAATGAGATAACGGTAACACCCACGAGTTCAGGCCAACGGACAACACGACATCGTCCACAGGCATCAAGGAGTTCACTCGTAAGTCAAGTAAAATCCAACCAAAACTTTGGATCAAACTACTCTTGACTTCTTCCTATTCAACTACTGATTTTCACGTGGGATGAATTGTTTTAACGGGCAACGATCAACGAGAGCTCCAGTAATGAGTAGTTTGTTGTGACCAATTGGATTCGAGCATCGATATTTGTTTGTATTGGGGGGGTAGAGGAGCCATTGGACGAGAGGAAGGGACTTGAGACGAATTTAATGACGATACTTGTTTATTTCTGGTTCATCGCCTCTTGTTTCGTAGATTTGGAGATTTTTGCGGACGATCCACTGCGTGGAATTTTTTTTTCAAATTCATTTGCTATCATTTTCAATTCTGACGTCACTATTCCGCGAGGAACTGATACGAAGACTATTCAAAAGGAGCCGCGCTTGTGCGCGCGCATCTGGGACGTGACATCCAGCGTCACATACGCAGATGGAGGAGTACGTGCGGTTTAGTGACGTCATTTTATGATGAGAAGAGGATTATTCGGAATTAATGACTGCATTGACTGATTATTTGATTTTATTGGTTTATCAGGAATTTTTGGCTTTTTAGAGTGATTTTCAGGCAAATTCCATCGATTTAAAAAAGTGGATCTCCTCAAATTACAGAATCTCACTGCTTTGTTGGCATTTCAATAGCATTTCTTTCTTTTTAGTTTTCCTTTCTCTACTAAATCCTAGCGGACTGCCTTTTTGGCGCCGTGTATTGTCGATTCACTTGTTCAGGATCATTTTTGTATGGACATTGGTCTTTTTCAGGAGAGAGAGAAGGAGAGTCTGCACTCCGGCAGAGGTCAGACTGAAAATCATTACAGGTAACTCCGATCACAGACTTTATTCCCACAGGCAAAAATGCACTCTTAAAAATCCATAAATTATTCCATCCACTCATTTTTCCTTTCATTTCGTACCTGAGACAAGCCACAGAAAATTCTATGAGCTGTCAATATTTCAATAACAAATTATCCTTTGAATATTATTCCATGGAAAAATACGTGCTAAGTTATGGTGATTAGAAAATGAATAATATATATATTTTTCTGTCGTCAGAGCCATTCCATCGGAAAATCCGAGAATCGTGAAGACAACGGCATCAACTGCTGCCACTCCTGTTATTTCCAAGTCCTACTACGATCCTGAGACCTATCCCTATTACACTATTTATGATGATGATGTGTCTATCTACAAAGATGACGGTGAGTCTTCGAATAATAATTAACTTAATGCCATTGCCTAATCTCTCATGTCGAAGTTGAATCTGACGTCAAGATCGAATACTAGAATAAACACCACAAACTATCATTTAATAATAATAATGATTGCTTCCATCACTCATTTCATTCAATTCTTCATCCAACCAGTTAACCAGTTATTTTTTCTGTCCCGTTTTTACCGAACGTCTCGTGAAAATTTTGTTGCGTAGATTACGCGCAGTACACAGTGAATCATTCAGTTCCCCTTCAACATCCTCATCAGCACCAGAGCGTGAGGATTGCTGAGGTGACGCCCAACTCGAAAGCCACTTCCTACACGCAAAAAGCGAAGAAAGTGCCAGTGAACGATAATGACAAGTACAATTTGAATCAAGACGTCACTGTCTCGGACTACGACATCTACGATAATCAGGTGAATAAATGATTCTAATGAGACAATTACAATTGATCAACATCATGGAATTGATGAGCATAATTCGTTCTTTCAGGGACAATCTCATCTGAACAAGAACAAATTTCGAATTGATGGCCAGTCGTACAGGTAAGTAATTGATATTTGAAAATCTAGATTAAATACACATGTCTCTTGATTGACATGTCATTGTGCCTGACACATTGTCCATTTCGGTCAAATATCACTGGGTAAATTCAGGACAACAGTACAACATCACACTTGTCCTTGTTATGCACAGAACCAATGGTATCAGCCATCCAGCCGTCCACGTGACAACACCAAATGCCATTGTCGATAGTTATGTGCCCCTGACGACTACCACCCAACCACCACCCACTACAACAGCACGCCCCTTTACTGTGACTGTACAGAGGTGAGATAAATTCAATCTAATGTCAAAAGGACGGACAGCTCATACTCGTTGATTATCGATATTCCTTTTAATGAGAGGTGATCTCTTCGATAAAAGGTGGTACACGTAAATTTTTTTTTTTCTGTCATTCTATTTGGTCGCCTTTATGATTAATTATCATTTGTTTGTGGTCAATTGGATTTTTGCTCAGTCATTGCAACGGAATCAAATGCAGCGCACCATCGGGCTCGTCTTATTTTAAAAAAAAAACAGAGGTCGAACTCGCGAGCTATCGATACATCGAAAGTCGGTATCAAAGTAAAAAAATTGTGTACTTTTGTATAGATGGGAAATGGGAATTTCCAATTGTGGGAAATTATTGAATCGAGGCATCGATATGTGAATGATTACATGAGAACATGTTCGATTTATTTCGATTGACATTCACCTCGCAGAAATTGAAAACTCCCATTTCTCTTTTTCGGCCACGACCGAGACCCAATTTTACTGGCAATGGTCGACGCCATGAATTATCAATGATATTACGTTGACAATCGATAATCACGAAATTCTCGACACGCTCTCCCTTTGTCCACACTTTCACGCAGCCCAAGACGATAAAATACGAGTTCAGTTCACTTTCGTTTGCACACCGGAAGCTCAATCCAGTTTTTAATTGTCGTTATGCAGATCTTGATTATTTATTTTTCAGTCGAGGACGGCCACAAGTCAATCGAGGTACAGCACCACCGTAAGTGCAAATTACTTGTATTTTTTAAGTGTCTCATTTTTGCTTTTGTTTTTTTGTTTAATTCATCCAAGCGTTTAAAATTGTCACGAAATGCGAAGTCCTCAGTCATGGATGTCTTTGACTCACAGGCGATCGAGACCGACGCTCAAACCGTCCACTGAGATCGTCTCCAAGGCTCAGGAGTTCGTCGACATCTACAGACATCCACCAGCTAGACCACCAACCCTCTACCCCACGCCCCAGGTCGACAAACCCGCTGCCAAGTGCCGGAAGGATGTCTGTCTACTTCCGGACTGCAACTGCGGCGGGGCTGACATTCCTGGTAAGTCATTATCTAAAATATCTTTCTCTCATTGAATAATCTTTCGTTTGCTATAAACTATAGACAGACTACCATTGACGTCCCATCCATTTAATATTTAAATATTTAATATTTAAATAAACAATTTGACAATAGATTATTGCGCAACGGATTGACTCGAGAATTTTTGCAGCGAAATCCTTTTGAAATTTTTTCTGTAATTTAATTATATTTAATCATTTGAATTCAATTAGTCAATTACAATTCCAATAATTCAATTTTCATTATCATAAAATCGAGATAATTATTCCGATGGACCACAGAATAGGTAGAGGTCCAGATGAATTATCCGTGTAATTACCGAGTAATTAGAATAACGGAGGGAATAGAATAAAATATTACTCCGTTTAATTGGGCCCAAGGGGCCTGCATACTCAATTCCCAACGACAGGACAATGCCGTGGTCAAACAAAGAATAACAGGATAAAAAATTACACATGTCGATTGTTGCTATCGAGAAAGAGAGAATACGAGGAGACGGGGATAATGAATTAGAGTGAAAATAAAGCGAACTTTCACCGATTGCAAATGCACGCATATTACGCATGGAACCACGGAAAGTGAAACAAATCCGCGTATGCACCACCCGTTTGCTCATTTATGCCTGTGAATATTCCCATCCACTCGGTATTACCTCAGCATTAATTTACCAGTTAATTTAACCATTTTCGGTGGAATTTTTAATGAACCTCGAGTGAAACAGTAAATTAGAGCAAGTGACGGTTTTTTCGACGCCAGTTTTTACCCCGTATCTCGGAATTGAAGAGAGATAGGATTATTTTTGTAGATACATTTTTTATGGAGGAAAATGAGAGCTACTAAAAAGGTAGTTATGAAAATATCTCTATTTAACTTCGGTTTCGAGATATTTGATTAAAACTGGCCTCGAAATAGAGCTTGCCTCATTCATTTTGCAACTGAAATTGCAACACAAAATTCGATGAATGGAAGAAAAAACTTTTTAAGGAAATTATATTAATTATCACGACTTCACAATGAGCTAATTAATTCATGAGTGCTGAACTAATTTTTTTAATGCTGGTAAATAAATAAATTCAATTGTGAACTCATAAAAATACTTGAGTCCTATTTTACGATTTGTTAAATATCGATTGATCCGCGAAAGTATCGATTTTAGACGAAAACACTAGAGGACTTTTCAATCGACAAATCAATAATCTACAAAAAAGTTATTTAACGTTTTTTCGTCAAATCAATATGATTCGAGATACATCGAGTTTCAAAAAATGGTAAATGGTAATTTTGACTTTTAAATATTTCCAATGAGAAAATTCGTTGAAAATTGGGAAATTTCACGGAATAAAATTCAGCCTAAAATCGTGAGACCTTCAAGTTATAAATCAGATTTCTATCAGGTGTCCCGTAATTTGAATAAATTTTCCTATCTTTAAAAAACCGAGAACGAGATATTCCGTTACTCGTATATTTTCCCGCCGATTATTGGAGCGAGAATGACGAAAAAAGATATCCAAAGTTTATTCGACACCGAACGACTCATTCATCAGCACGGATTTACCATAATTCTAAAAAGAATTACGCAAGAGTGTAACGACAGATCGATCAGGTGTTTTACGACCGTGAAAAATAGATTCTCAAGTATCGTTTGTAACAAGAGGGAGAGTTGCTCAAAGTCAATTGCGGTAATGGCTATTTTCACCAGGAAAACAGGCTATTTTTTTTTCCAAAGGATTTTATTTATTTCCCGAGATGCCGATGTTGATTAATCTCCTGGGAATTGACTGCGTATAATTTCGAGTACTGAGTAATGAGCAAATGATTTTTAATCGACGAATAGGTGGCATTCCCAGCGAACAGGTACCCCAGATCGTCCTTCTGACGTTCGACGACGCCGTCAATGATCTCAATAAGCAACTTTACGAGGATTTGTTCGAACGTGGACGAAAAAATCCCAATGGCTGTCCAATATCAGCCACTTATTACGTGTCACATGAGTGGACTGATTACAGTCAAGTGCAGAATCTCTATGCCGATGGCCATGAGATGGCAAGTCACACAGTCTCGTAAGTCGTGATGTTTTTTCCGTGGAAAAAGCCGCGAGTACGAGGCTTCACATGATTAATCACAACCCCAAATAATTTTCGAATTCAACCGCGAGAAATTCTCCCAAAAATTAAGACAATTCCGGAGAACAGCACTGGGAATATTTGCCAACTACCATCTTCCAGTTTTTAGCTCATATCGAAGAATTGAGAGCAGATACCGAAATTTTCATTGATATCTTTCTTGTAGCCCTTAATTTTTCCTACAAAAAATGTTTACGCGTAAAAATCGCTGCGATCCCTCAATTCCGAGATATCAGCTAAGAGCGAGTCTCGCGTAAAAACGACGCTCTGAAGGAATTTTCACTTTGACGTTTTGTACTAAAAACTTTAACTTCAGTAAAAAATAATAAATGCTCAGATAAAAATCAGGCCACACCGCAGTTTCATAAAACGTCAGAGTAATTGTTCCTAAAAATAATTCTCCATGTGCGTCTCTAACTCAACAGAATAAGAGACTAATGCTAATTACTAACTGTGACTTTTTCTTTTCTCTTTCCTCTCGTCTTTGCCTTGAAAACACTGGACAATGACCAAACGTTTTTTCACACCTCATCAACGACACTTTCCCATCATTCGCTTGTGATAAAAAAAAATACCACGTAAAAATGGCAAACAGGTGATTACCTGCCCGAGGAGATACCCCAGATCGTCCTCCTGACATTCGACGATTCAGTGAACGATCTGAATAAGGGACTCTACTCAGATCTATTTGAGAAGGGACGAAAAAATCCCAACGGCTGTCCCATATCAGCTACATTCTACGTATCACACGAGTGGACTGACTACAGCCAAGTGCAGAATCTCTATGCAACTGGTCATGAAATAGCTTCTCACACTGTGTCGTAAGTAGGATAAAACGAGCTTTCAACGTCTCGTCCATCATATTCACTAGTTAATCGACAAAACATTGATTAAACATCAAATTAATCAAGCATTGATGAGCCACAGAGAATTAAAATAAAATAACGTAATGTTTTGTCAATTCACTTGTATCATCTGCTGAATCTTTCCGATTAACAATTTTTCCTTTTTTCTTATTTTCATTAATAACCCCTGACTATTCCCTTGGGAATTTATTTATTGATATTGAGGGATTTTTTAAAATCTTTTTTATGCTGTTTTGAATTTATTGAATCCTCGTACTCGATTTTAGTTGTTGTGATGATTGAGATGATTGTTTGGAGGGATATTTTGTGTAATTAATGTGGGGTATACAGGCACAGCTTTGGTGAGCAGTTCTCGGCCAGGAAGTGGGCCAGAGAGATAGCTGGTCAGCGAGAAATTCTCGCTGCTTATGGAGGCGTCAAGTTGGAGGACGTCAGGGGAATGAGAGCTCCATTCCTCTCTGTGAGTCCCACCCTATTTTCTAATCATTGCTTAACATTGAATTACATAAAGTGGGAAAGAGAAGTCAACCGGAACTGATGAATTATTTATCCATTTTTGGCTTTACTGGATTTTTTTTTTAGCATTTGTCGTCCTTATGTCAGTAAAAATTCCCAGTCTCAGCGCGAACGCCTCTATCTCTGGAACTGAGGGAGATGGCGATTTTTTTTGTAGAACATTTTTTGTAGCTTGGATTTTTCCTGACAAAAAATGTTATTACAAAAATTTCGATAAGTCCTGCAGATCTCGAGATTTTTATTAAAAACGGGTGATCGTGGGGATGAAATTGAAATCGTTTGTCGTATTAGTGGAAAATTTAAATTTTCATTAAATTTAAACTCTTGAATTGAAAAATAATCACATTAGAATAATTTTGAGTTAGTTCACTTATTCTATTGATTAAAATCTAGAATTCATTCATTTCATTTATCATTAACGAGACAATTGTTAATTTTTTTTTGTTCAAATCGTTTACCTCAGTAACAAAAAAACAATTCCAATTCCAATCGCACCTCTTGAATTCTCTTTAAACATTATGCAACAATTCGGAATACATGAACTCATTCAATCATTAGAGAACACAAATGAAATGGAAAGTTCTCGTGGAAATTGAGAGCTAGTTCTCCCAATATCATTAACGACAAAAAACTTTCTATTAATTTTTGTCTTATTCAATTTGAATGTTCCATAGAAAGTGCTTTATAAAAAAAAAAGGAGATCAAATTCATGAATTCTACTCAACTCATTCTATTAATCTCTCATTTCCATCGCGCAGCTGCCAGATAATTTTTGGAGACAAACGACTCGTCCATTCTACAGTTTTACTAATTAATTAATTAATTAATCAGTTAATAAATTAATTTGTGTTAGGTCGGTGGTAACAACATGTTCAAAATGCTTTGGGAGACGAACTTCACGTATGACTCGTCGATGCCGATCTACGAGAATCGCCCCCCATCGTGGCCATACACCCTCGACTACAAACTCTTCCACGACTGCATGATTCCCCCATGTCCCACCAGATCTTACCCAGGACTCTGGGAAGTACCCATGGTGATGTGGCAGGACCTAAACGGTGGCAGATGCTCCATGGGAGATGCCTGCAGCAATCCACCAACACCCGATGGCGTTTACAAAATGCTCATTAAGAATTTCGAGAGACATTACACCACCAACAGGTAACTTATCATTAATTATTACGAATGGTAAATTACATTTTGCTCTATTCATTTCTTTTATCACTTTCTTCAATTTTTGTCTGCGGTTGAATTAAACTGGATGGATTTCACTGAATTTCCGTCTTGGGAAATTGCAGAAGAGTTTTTGATAATTTAAAATTTATTTTTTAATCAATAGCAATGGTGATCGATTAATTAATTAGAATTTGATATTAGGGCGCCGTTCGGATTGTTCTACCATGCAGCGTGGTTTACCCAGCCTCACCACAAGGAAGGATTCATCTCCTTCCTTGATACGATTGTTGCCATGGACGATGTCTGGGTCGTGACCAACTGGCAGGCACTCCAGTGGGTGAGAAATCCAACCCCACTAGCATTATTGGACAATTACGAGCCATTCAGCTGTAATTACCCCGTAAGTATCACTCAATTACACAATCTCAAATAACAGTTCTCCACTCTAGAAATTTTTTCAATCAAAAAATAATCTCCAGGTGAAAATTCCAAGGGGAAGGGCATCAGTTTTTAAATATCAGAGATTTTAATTTGAATTTAATTCTATTGAATATCGAATTGACATTTCAGGATAGACCAAAAAAATGTAACAACGCCAAGGTCTGCAATCTCTGGCACAAGAGTGGTGTGAGGTACATGAAGACGTGTCAAGCCTGTCCTGATATTTATCCTTGGACAGGAAAGACAGGCATACGCAGCAGTCGCATCGACAATGACATCGAGAATTGAAGAGCGATGGAAATTTATTGGAGAGAAATTATGAAGAAACCCACCAGCAATACAATAATTATTTGATAGAGAATCGATTTGAGTTGCCAAGAGTGTTTTTCAGAGGTGTTGTGAAACGTCTCCCTTGAGTGCCGAGTACGTTTTACATAAATGAAAATTAATTAATCATGAGCCATAATACGAGGAGACTATTAATGACAGTGAGGAATTATTTAATTTTCATTTGTGGTGTCAAGTTTAGAGAGAAGAATGTAGAAAAATACGACTATTTTTCAATATTTTTTTAACGTATGGGGATAGAGATGAATAATTGGGATATTCGGGGGAAATTAATATGATGGGAGAATAAATTGGTAATGGCTGTGGCATTTTATGTGGGTGAAATCCAAGGGTCTCGATGTGAATCGAGTTTAGGGAATTATTTCCAAAAGAAATTCACTCACCCCGGCGTACTCGGTGTTCAATAAATTTTTCATAAATCGTTTAGGTGAATTATTTTGTAAACTAGTGGTGGAAAAATTGTAAAGTTCGAGTGTGATTTACACTGTAGCATGTAAATTAATTGATACTGTAATTTTATTTGTGGGAGAGTGCGATGTTCGCATTGATGAGTTGCCAAACGAAATTATTGTCGTTGAGTTGCGACTCGTGTTAAATGTATGCCTTCAATAAAAACATCTAATTTCACTAGGTGGGATATTTTTATTAATTATTTATTACTCTTTTGCAGTGATTAAGTTAATGGTCCAATGACAATTTTGCAGGTGTTGATTTATCCCAGGAAATATCTGAATACATAATTTTTCATTAACCCATTGCAGTCACGGGGGGCCAGTAGGTCCCAGACGAAATCTGTGGTCATGTTAAATCTAGAGGACTACTACTCTCATTATTTTGCACTAACAAATGTGTAAAGTCGCCAAACGTTCTCCCAAAGTCATTAAAAAAAAATTTTATAAACTGAAGAAAAATAAGAACTGCCATTACCCCAACGACTGAAGCGCCGACAAAATGGCGCCACACGTGGATCTCCACACATTTTTATTTACGATAAAAAACAATTTGGAATGATTAAAAAAAAACAGCTATTGAATTATTTTGGATTTAATACTTTAATACTTATAATTTTCAATTAATTTATTATTAATTTATTATTAGTATCATTTCTATTATTTACAATGTTAAATTAAAATTTGGCGCTAGATTGAATTGTTTTTCGGATTGCGTGACGTCAGGAATAAATAATATTTCGCAATAATTGATAAAAATTTGAATTTCGTTTATCGGACGTATCGCAGATCTGGTTTAGTCTGTTGGACTTTATTTCCCCATGGCCCTTTGAATCCTGCACTATTTCCCAGACGATTAATCAGATCCTGTCCTCGATATCCATTTAGAGCTTCATACCGAGTCCTCCGAGTTTTTCCATCATTCGGGTCAAAATCCCACTCGGTTCGCTGAAAATAAAATGACTTTATCGTCATCTCGGGATTGCAAAATAATTGCGAAATGAATTCCTCTGCAGGTAGTAAAAAAATAAAAGATTCTGACGGTTAATTATTGAGGAGAAAAATAATCACGGAATTGGTGGGAATAATTTTTTGCTGCAATCGGTTAAAAAAATCAATGGAAATTTTTAGAGAGCCGTTGGTGTGGAATATTTCAGGGATTTTTATGAGAGTATGAGAGCATTACACATACCTCATGAATAACTGGGACACCTGCGATATTATTCTGTACCAAGTCATGAACGAGTGTCAGAAGATTCGATTGCGCCCCTCTGGCCGTCACAAGGAACACCATTACCTGTAGAAATCAATGATTTATCGTACAATTCATAATTCGAAATTACAAAAGCGATTCTCGAGGAATTTTGCAATTTTCTGGTACCGATTCTGTTGAGAAATCGTGAACTGGGGTAACAACGATTTTCGAGGCCGGTTTTTAGACAATATCTCGGAATTGAAGGGAGATAGAGATATTTCTGTGTTTATATTTTTTGTAGAGAAAGGTGAGGCCTACAAAAAAGATTGTTACGAATATATCAGTATTTTTCTTCAATCCCGAGATATTCGAGAAAAAATCGTCTCGAGAATATTTACACTTCTCTTAATTTATCACTGAGCTAATTAATTAATTAGATAATTAATTCCGGGGGATATTCGAGGGGAAATCCTCTCAAGAAATAGAATTGTTATCAATAATCATGAATTGAATAAAATTTGCGGGGAATTTTCTCGAAAAATGGCGAATTTTTAATTCACGAAATTAATTTTTGATTGGAAATAAATAATAATTGAAGATTTAAAATAATTAATTACCACCAGTAAATACTTAAAATCCATATCAAAGAACACAGAATGCCAGTTACGTATCAGTAATTTCTCGAGAGTTATCACTCTCTCCGCAGTTGCGGTAAAACTGAGAGTGAAAGTCATAGAGTCACGGAGACGTCCCCCATGTCGTTCCCCACATGAACGAGTAATCACGTAATGATTACAGAAAATATCCAAATGTTTTTACGACTAGAATGCAGAGGTGAAATAAATTGACAGATAAATTTTTTATAAAGCTTATGTATTCAAACTTTCTATACATAAAAGGGAATGTACATGGCTCCATTCGCAGCCCTTGATCCTATTTCTTCAAATCGAATTATCTCACAATGTTTCTTTGATTTTTAGCTCAGAAAAGCGATTTTTATCGATTTTTCATCGACGCACCGTTATTCACGCAAGACTCTCTCGTATACAATTTATTTGATCTTTATTAGATCCTCGAATTAATTTTGATTCAATTATTATTGGCGATTAATTGAATATTTAATTGACATCATCATCCTGGATGAGACCAGAAAAGTAGAATTCGGAGGACTGAATTAGTACTCGTGATAATAAATTTCTTAAATCTGTGAAATATATTTAAGTGAAATATTTATTTATAATCGATCCACGTTTTATTGGATTTTTAAAATATTTACAAACGGCACGACTTGGCAATTTCTCTGGACATTTCTTCAACATTTTTCGTTGATCAATTTTATTTTTAATTTTACATTTAGAAAAATAGTTTATGACTCGTAATAATTCTGCGATTGAATGCCATTGAAAAAAACTAAAAGATAATTATTGGCTTTTTAAATCCATTCATTTCGAGAATTGTCTTTTTAATTACTCAATTGGAGTAATTAATATTTTTAAACATCGAAAGATGATACAAAAGAACAATCTAATGGTGTGTTATTTGTAATAATATCCTACAATATTTACATTTTTGGTTGAGACTAAAGAGGTTCTGAGTCACCATGCATTGATCATGGGAATAATTGCACTCGAGTACCCAGGACCCTCTCAGGTGTCCCTCGACGTTAATGACTAGAACGCAAAGACTCAAGCTGCGTTTTAATAATTCAATAATTATCTCGTTTCAGTAGTGAACTGATGAAAGCAATTTTCTACCAAAAATAATAGACTCTTCAAAATATTCCCCGCACCTCCTCTACGCATGTTTGACTCTGGCGATGTGCAGGAAAAATGACACCTTGTCATCGCACTCATGTCCACACATGTTGCAAGTAAACGGATTGCTGAATCCATGATACCCCATGTGTACACTGTACATCACTTCATTTCCAAAAACAATTTCACAGAATTGACATGTGAACTCACTGCAAGAACCTCCACCATTGAGTCTCTTCTCCGATCTCTCCTTCTCCTCGTTCACCTCCTCATGTGCATCACCACCATCAGAAATCACCTCCTTCTCCTCCTCACTCTCGACAATCTGTCTATTGAGCTTCAGAGCCTTCCCCTTGCGCTTGCTCTTCGCACCGGTCCTCGGCGAATTTTCAATCTTCTCCTGCATCTCCTTATCCTCATTATTATTATTATTAACCGAAATTTCCGGTTTGCTGAGATCGAGAGGTGCTCCCAAGTCGCTCTTTCCCTCGCTGGTCACCTCCGTCTTCTTAATCATCGCCACCCCCTCGGATTTATAATCATCATCCCCACAGCTCACATTCTCAGATAGTCCGTAATTGGATACATCTCGAGGAAGATTGGCATTGAGCCTGTCAGCGACCATAGCTGTGGCATACTTAGCGAGGATATTAGCCTTGAGTCCCTCCATTTTATCCACATCATCTCCACCGAACCCATTGACAACTGGAAAACCAGAGAAAATGGAGTTGAAGGGATTGAATGCCATCATCGGGTTGAATCCATTATTGATGGACAATGGAGTCAATGTTCCCATCTGGGGCATCATCTGGAGGCTCTGAGGATTGCCAGGAGTTTCTTCAGGTTTGGTAGCTATTGGCTTGGCCTTGGGTCCTCTCCTCGTACCATAGACATCGATAGTACAGTGGGGATTTGGTGTGCCGTCTGGGTTGAGGACCATTCCTGCCTCGTGATTGCGATTCTTCAGGTGCAATTTCAGGGAGTGCTGGTACTTGGTGCGATACGGACAATTAGCACATCTGTATTGGTACACATTAGAGTGAGACTTCAAGTGACTGCTGAGCATAGATTTGCTGACGCACGAGTACGAACACTTGTCGCACTGGAAAGGCTTTGAGCCCAAGTGATTTCGAAGATGATACTCCAAGTGGTGCTTCAACTCCGTGACGAATGGACACTTGGGACAGGTGAGGAGCTTCTCGGCCTTGATGTGACCTCGAGTGTGCTCCCAGAAGGAGAGCTTTGTCACAGCTACGAAGTTGCATTGCTTGCAGCGAAAGGTTTTGACTTTACCTTGGGAGTTTACTCGAGGAGTGCGAATGCCAGGCTCATCTGTCTCTTCGCAATCCTGATCGGAGCGTTCGGAACCTGACATGGGTGATGCTCGATTGCTGTCGTCCATTGGGCTCAGCTGGGAGTTGTTCAAGTGAGAGACCTGGGGATAAAGTGCGTTGGGGTAGTCTGTGGGATCGTTGCTCTCGTAGTGGCCTGTCAGGTGTTCACGAAACTGTAATCTGTCTTGCGTTGTGAAGTGACAAACAGGGCACTGCAGATGATCCTGACACCCCTCCGACGCATCGCTTCCAGCATTCATGTTTCCAACGTCCATCGGTCGATGCATCATAGTCTGTTTAGCAAGATCCTCCAGTCCTGGAACTCTGGAGAAATCCAGGGGTGATGTGAAGCTCTTGAAGTTACTCTGTGAATCACCGGATTCTACACTTCCCGGAGAGAGACTGCCGGTGGCTGTGAACGAGGACCTTCTGCTTCCTGGAGAAATCGATGATGTGTAGTGGCCTGGGGAGACTCCTGAGTCGTTGTTCTTGTCGTCTGTCGGCTCTTCCTTCTGAACGAAATAACCAAAATGATACTTCAGGGGAAAAAACGAAAGTTCTATTGACGAGGGTAAAGATGAAAGCCCGATATTTTGGCAACAGCGCAGTACAAAGGGGAAGAAATTGGGGTGACTAAAAGGAAAAAAAAGAATGAAATGCGTAGGAGGGACAGATTTTTCCACAGAAAGGGGAATTCAGTTGGGGTGGAATTACTCACCACTGTACTATCCGCGATACCCCAAGCAGGCGGGGTTGGCGAATGGAGGGGATGATTATCCTCCATCATCCTCGACGGCTGCTGTAGCTGCTGATTCGGTGTTACTACTAGAGCCTCTGCTGACTCCCAGATTCCATGCATGTTTCAATGCTCTTCTGCAATTTCCATAAATACACACAACTATTTAAATTTTAATAATTAGAGGATTGAAAGAAAATCATTGGAACAGGCGAATCTACTGTTCACTTCTTTGTCTTCATTGATGAAGGGAGATATTCCTCTATTTTTTGGTCTCGCTTATACTCGAGTGGAAAAAGTGCGAGGGCTGTTCCTTGAAAAGCGTATGCAGATGTCCCTCACGTTTTCCCCAGGTGAGCGGAAAAAAGGGTTTCCTATTATTCAAACTCGAGCATTGTCCCCAAGCAACATTTATTCTCAAAAAATGGTGAAAAAAAATCCGAATACATTTAACTGACTGTTTGGTCCTTTGAGAGTTGTGCATTTGAACCTTGCATGGTGCATTCTGGCAGGAAAAAAGAAAAGCAAAAAGGGGTGGAGAGTTTGAGCGAGGGTTTGTGGAAGTGAGAGAATAAGAAGGAGAAGCAAAAAAGTCCTTTTCCTTGAGGCTTCTACGGAAAACTCTGGGCCACTCAAAGGGATTCATTTATTCAAGTGGAGCAGGACCCCATTATATTTTACCTCGACCCGACCTCAAGACCCACGGCAAAAATTCACTCCCCTCTACCTCAAAATCCCCTTTACTTCGCAAAATATATCCCCACATTGTTCCTGAGGCTTAAGATCTGCGTACAGGTCGTAAATAACGAGATCGGGAGCCTGGTGTGACTTTTCTTACCTCTCTTAGCGCATTCATGCCCACATTTTTGGAGCTCCTACCCAGAAATTGGGTAGACAAGACTATTTATGCACACCAGAAGTTAATTTTCAAAACAAACAACCCTTGTGGATTTCCAATTATCCCGGAAAAATCCCGTAGACACGCATATAAACAATTTTTAGAAATCCGTTCAATACCTCTTTATTCTTCACGGTAAGAATTTACTGCGTTCTCACTATTGCCGATTATTTACACCTTCGATTCCCCAAAAATTCGGAGAACCTCGGAAAATATTTCCTCAATCCACGAGAAGAATTTTCCTTTCAACAAAAGTACCTGCTCCCAAAATAGAGGAATTAAATCGAAAATAGTGAAACCCATCGAATCCGTAGACAAATACGTTGTGAATTAAAACTGATAAAAGAAAGTAAGCGAAAACAGATCGATCGTTGTAGCACAACAAAGCCCCAGTAATGATGAAAAATAAAGAATAAATTTCACTCGTGATGAAAATCAAGGGAAAATTCATTGCCTCGTCTCCTGTTTTTACGCACATCTGCAAAAGGAGTCGGGAAAATTAGCCCTCGAGAGGGATGAGGCGGGGGATATTTTCTCAGAGTCGTCGAAGAATTTATCTCCTTCTATTTTTTTGTTGCCACTCGGTTCTCCTGCTCTCCCATTGGGCTAATGATAATCACTCTCCATACAGGAAATACCCCTCGCGTTTAACCGATCGATCGATTCATCCCCTTTTCCTCCAGTCCCCCTTTTTATTCGTCTCCACCCACTCATGGGGTACGAGTAAAGGGCATTGGACGCTTCGATAAATATCCTCCCCTATCTTAATAACCATCCACTATTTTTTTTCACCTTCAGCCATTTTCATTTATTAAAAATCATTCGTAATTCGTAAAAGAATTTTACGATAAATAGATAATATTTTGTTTACTGATAATTTCCATTAAAATTCATTGAAACCCATATCAATTGCCAATTCCGTAATTTCACGGGAAAAAATCCAATGCCTCCTTCAAATTTTAAAAGTAACTGAGAGAAGGACAATTTTTACTCACCTCAAACTCAAATTTCAGGGATTAGAATCCAGTAATGAAAGTCCACACTAAACTCACGAAAATTATTGAACAAATCATAGAAATGAATTTCTAACTGATGCAACTGGCGTAACACATGTAAATTGGATAGTTGATTGTAGTTTCACTGAATAAACACAAGTCCCGAGGGAAATGAGAGTATAACGTGAAGATTTTTAAGGGGTACTGGTGGGTGACGTCGTCTCGACGAATGTCCCTGATTGACTGACGAAAAATTGGCAGATTCGGAAGTAGTGGATCGGCTGATTTGTGGATTTTTAGAGGTGCTACCCTTGTGCCCCCACCACTGGGGGCCTCTTTGGCCCAATGAGAGGTGCCCTACGTAGGGCTTCATCGGCTTTTTCCCAACAGCACACCCCACCATCAGCTACGCCATCCCCCACCCTTGACTCCATCACCGCATTTTCCTTCTACTCGCTTTTCCCATTTTTCTTCTCCCTTTCATGAACCAGGCCGAGACCTCCTGTCTCTCTTCCTTCGGGTTAATATGACCATTTGCTGGACCTCATGTCCACTTCTCCTCTTCTTCTTTGTCACCAGCTCCACTTATTTTTCATTAAACCCTTTCATTTGGTTGGAATGACGAGAGTGCGGGGAAAATTTTCTAAAATTGGGGTAAAATCCACGATTGAATGGAAAATTAATGTTGCTTTCCTCTTTTCGAGGATTTTTCCATTTTTTTTTTTCATTCGTATTGGTTTGATGAATTGATGTAGGGGAGGGAATACTTGCAGATGATTTTCTCATAAATAAAAAGGCCATTCGCCGAGAGATGATATGAATCTTTTCTGTTCTAGAATATTGCGGGGGAAGAACAAAGAGAATAAATAGCTCTGACTTCGCTCTCTACTCTTTTTTGTGGAGGGGAAATACCAAAGGACTTGTGTTTTCTCATTCCGAGGAAGTCCTCCAGACAATTCTGGGGTGTTTTTCTGATGGTCTGTCTCCCATTCGCGATACCACACATTTCCCCACTTTCATTTCTCCAATCGCCCTGAGAAAAAAAACCGCATCGGGGGAAGAATATTTCTCCTCAATTCACGGTCATTTTTCTCTTTTCAGAAATATATTTTTCATATGCAATTTGTTCAACGATTTTCAATAGATTTTCACGATCCCCCAATTTTTTGCTCTCATAAAATCCAAAAACTTTATGGTGGACCCGAATTTTTTCAACCCTTTCAGGAATTTTGGCATCAACCCGAACCGAGGTGCAGTAAAACCTCCATCTCACCTCGAAGGATTAAAGAAAGGAAAAAAATTGGAGGAAAAGGAGAATGGCTTGATGAAAAAAATAGTCCCTAAACTCTTTATTCCGGTGGTAATCCCTCGGGATGTTGGGGAGCATGAGCCGGTGGTGGAGAGGTGAGGACTACCTCGGAGGGAAATCTCTTTATGACCGAACAACAGTTACGAAGTACTGGAAACGCAACACGGTTAACTGTTTTCCTTCATACCCTGGCACATTTTCCACTTGGAGGAAAACCAATTGCCGGGTGACAGTCGGCCGGACACTCCCCGACCCTCACCACCCGGCTCTCTGAAAAACCCCTTCTTCAGGTTTTATTACCACTCCGGAGGTACCTTCTCCCGACACAGTAGAATATTTTAGGGGATTTTATTCGTAAACAAGCCAGTGTCACCATTACAGCCCGGTACCCTATTTTTTCAACTCTCAAATCGATTTGCATAGGGGAATATCAATGAAACTCTCAACAATTCTCAAAATTATTGACGCAGTCTTTTTATTAGATCAATCTGAAAAGATGTTTGGGTGATTTTTGGATTCTGGAGAGGACGTAAAATGGAGGCAGAACGAAATTGATAAAGTACGTTGGGACCGGTGGCGATGATGTCCGAGGCTGGACACAGTGGTATCGAATCGAATCGGTAAGTTTTGGTGTTGGAAAGCAACCTGATAGATAGAGAGAAGTTGTACTCCCCCCATTTGAAAAATCTCGTTGGTGTCGTTGAATTGGAAAATACTTGGGGGTCACTGGGTGATGAAGAGGGGTCAGCCCTTGAACAATACTCAGTGCGTGCCCTGTGCACCCCAGGGTTAATATGCGGCCAACTAAACATTCGCACTGGACAATAACAAGATTTATAGATCTTTTTTCTTACAGCGTTACACATACGCCAATCCGCCATTTCTCTGTGTGCCATGTGACTACTGGCCATTGTCCAGTTGCTCGCTCAATGTATACCTCTGAACCCCGTGAGATATTTCGGTTATTAAATCTCGTGAAAGATCCCGGGTTAGTGTTCAGTTTCACATTTTTTTCTCCTTTTATTCGGAGTAAATCGGGGATTTACTCACCCCTAGCGGTTTCCGCTGCACATTTGGCGGTCGGAGGTGACAGTTTTCCACTCGATAATTGGAATTATTCCCTGAAATTGCATGAGTCATGGAATTTCGAGTGATTCACAGCAACAGAATCCAATTTTTTGGTACTTCCGGCAACTCCCTTAAGAGTAGCAATTACTTTCCCCGATTCTCACTGAATATCTCAGAATCTGCAACTGATATCAAAATTTTCATTCGAATCTTTTTCGTAGGGCTCATTGAGATCTACAAAAAAGGTCATTACCAAAATTGCGCTATTGTTATTAGATTTCGATCCCCGGGCGGTAATATGATTTGAGTTCTTGTTGCGTACAAATTTACTTCGCGTTAATCATTTTTTTATGGGAGATCATTTATTTTCTTGGGGTAATTCCCATTTTTCCAAAGTATTTACCAGAAATCTGGTACTAATTACAGCTGGTCTTGGGTTAGATGTAAAGAATGAGTTCCTCGATGTTCTCGAGGGATTTTCCGGGTTTTCAAAGTGGTGAGAGGGATTTGGGGACGGGTGCTTTCTTTTTTTGGATGAAAAAATTGGAAATGGGGGAAAGTTACTTGAAAAATATACCGACAAAATATACAGAGACACGCGCCTAATGATCTCCGGGTGTGTTTATTATGAAAGCTGAAAGTATTGTCCCTAAATCGTCGGGTTAATTCCGTCTGCGCGTCCTGTTTCTCGATTTTTCGGTCTCCCGATCTCTGAGATAATAAGATACAATCATTGATTGAAAATTGACTCGTATGTCGGTTTTTCTATTACCCCAGAATTGTTGTAATTTGTTTTAGGCTACGGTGCTCTCGAAAATTGGAGTGTGATACTGCGGTGTGAAAGTTTAAATGAATTTACGGCGCAGAATGGTACGTTTCACAAGTAAAAATCACGGGAAATTTGAGGGGTGAATTTTTTTACGACTTAAGTGCATTCGTGTGCCGCACGCGCTCCAACAGCCAACCCTCACCCAGGGGTGGGCAATTGTCGGGGGTAAAAAGAGATGGAGAGACGAGGGCAGAGCGCCTGCGGTGAGCGAGATTCACCCTCCGATATATTTTGATCCGGTAAAAAAACGATGGAGAAAAAAATGTGGAAAAAAATTGAGAAAAAAACTAGTCACCTTACAATCCTTCGGTGCAAGTGGAGGAATGAAAAAAAAGGGGATAAAAAACGGAGCAACAAGTGATCCTGAATGACCGATAAATACCCCCTTCCATTTCATCATTTCTGTTTTTTTTTCGCCTGACGAAAAATATGTATGTATAATATAAGAAAAAAGCGCAATGTAAAAGTATTAAAATTTCTGGTGGAATCTTACTGATAAGCTATAGAGATTTGAATAATTGATAAGAAAGGTGAAGTAAAGGGAGAGTGTGGTGTTGTATAATTGATTGGGTTGTGAGGGATTACTTTATAGATTTTTTCACACTAATGTTTCATGCATGGAATAGGTGGCGGAGGGAAAAAATAGTGGAAGGATATATCAGCAGATGAAGTATAATAAGTATTGGTCACTGGTGGCACGAGCTTGGGTCAGCTGTCAGTTGTATTTGTCCTGGCAGGCTCCAAAGGGCCCCGTTAACAGCCACCAACCACATCCCGAGCCCATATTTCTCATTTCTCCTCTCTTTTCCCGTCGACAAACGGCCGTCCATCCAATGGACCATACGTTTTTTTTACTCCTCGATCCCTCTTTTTTCCAGATTTTTTTTCCTTTCTTCTATTTTTTTTTCTATAGCAATACTCAGGGGGTCCGAGCGTATGTGTGCTCTTCCGCTAAACGGAAGCTTTTTCATCCCTTGACGCCAACATAACGACTTTGTCTCTCAGCCCAAACATTTTCCACTTTTTCCACTATTTTTCCTCGTTCAACGTAAAAAAATACATGATAAATTCATTCATCTCGCAGACTCCGTCTATTCTCCATAATGAATTTATCTACTTGATGGAGTCTTATATTTTTGGTGGGTAAAAAAATAAATGGGGTATTTTTAGTGAGGTAGTGGATGAAAATAGTGGGGAAATGGAAAATAGTTGAGTTCTTTGCAAGAGTGACGAAAGAATAACAGGGGAAAAGCCATTGATCGAAAGGGGTTGAATTTATCCTTCCGTTGACCATTCTGAGAATATCTTTGAATTAGTATTTATTCGCGTGCATTGGTAGGAGCGCACGTGCCCGAGTGAGTATGTTCTCCATTGGGAAAAATTCTAGCAATCCTTTTATCATGTTTTCTCCCCTTTTTCCAATTTTAGGGAGAGACGATGCAAATGGCTGGGGAAAAAGAGATGAATTGTTTGAGGCTCGACAGCCGCGAGGGATCTACACGCAGCTTCTGTACCTGAACGAATAACCAGGCAAAAATAGCGGCGTAGGTGGAAGGGTAGAGGTTTAAACAGCTGTTATAGTTACACCCTTTTTTAAGAGTGAAAGGGGAAAAATTTGGCGCCCTGTGAACCCATGGACACAATTACCACCCGATTATTGGAAAACCGAGAGAAAACGGCATTATTACGTCGACGAATTATTTTTTACAAACTTTTTGAAAATTAAAAATCACAAATCGATTAGATAATCCCATGGAATGTTGACGAGTCCATGTCTTTTATGGTAATGAGGGAAAAATATGAGTTCAACTCATTAAAAAAAAATTATTGCTAAGCGATGGTGAAGAGGGAAATCAATTAAATAAAATAAATACTGAAAGCTCTCATTTTTTAAATTGCCAATGCTACCTAGAACAATTAAGCGTAAATCCTTCAATAACCCGAAACTTTCATGAGTCATAAACATTCATTGTCCCTCAATTACGGAGGAGACCACGCGTCACTATTTATTAACTTCAGGAAAAAAAAATGACCGGTGCATTGACATATTTAGTCCTGACTTCCAGAAAAATGGCTTTTGAAAGTTTTATTCGCACAGGATTTAGATCTCTCCCATCACCCATTGAAGCAGCATGGGGCTAGTCGTAAAAATTTTCCGAAGAGTCAAAGTCAATGTCTGTCCGTTGTTTTCTTTAATCCATACATTGTTGTGCGAAAAACCTAAGAGTTAAAATCCTGACGGGGTTAGACTCCATAAACATGGTGCTATTTTCCCAACTAGTGACTTCTCAGTACGAGATAACGTAATTGTCATGGTTTATGGTGAGTTTGCTAACTGCTCCACCCACTACCCTTTTTCCACTCTCAAGCCATGGGGTCCACCCATTCACCTCTACCTGGACACCTCCACTTCAAGGAATAACCAGAGCAAATTCTCTTGCTTTTATTTAGCTATTAGTTTTCGCCGAGGCACAATACGCAACGCCTCAATTTTTAATTCTCTCCAATGAAAATACCATTACACTCCTCGATGACGGCATCATCCCCTCACTCGGCTCATCCTTTCTTCAATTCCTTTGTCCAATTATTTACAAGACTTTGCCAGAGGCGAGAGCCCCTTCGGTGGGCCAATAAAAAATCATAAATTAAATGGAAAATATTCACTGGCCTCGAGAATACGGAGCGACTCGGGCAAAGGTTCGACATTTTTGTAAATGTCGATCGGTCAGGGCGCAAGGGCTTTCCGCCTTTCTTCGTATTTCCTCAAGGCTCATCACACTTTTCTCCGATACTCCGTTATCCCTTCCGACCGGGCTTAACGCAAAAAAATTAACAAAAACCGTTTGGTTGTTATTTATTAGCCTATGAGGAATTTCGCTCCCTCAAGTGGAGCAAGAAATAGCGAAAAAAATAGAGGCGAAAGTTGGAAATAATTAGAGTTACGGAATGGAGTGAGTATCAAGTTGCGTTGCATTTGGCGGGTGAAGGCTTTGGAAAAATAAGGTAGCTTGTCTACCTGAGGCTGACGACCTCTCTGCGGTTTTTTCCTCATTGACCTACAATTGTGCATCCAATTACGAACCCCCCTCGGGGTTCACCGGAAGGTACAACCGAAAAGTCAAGTATTGCCTGAGGACAATAAGTCAGTATAAATTTCTGGGAAATTTTATTGCAAGAAGAAGCAATAAGCCTGCATGGAACTCCTTTTTCCATTTCCAAAAAAAAAAAAAATCGTAACCTACCACTTAGTCCCTGATTAAAATCGCACGACTCGTGAAAACTCCTCGAAAAAATAATAGCAGCACTTGATGAGAAAATGAACCGCAACGCGATAATACCGGATTGGTGAAATCACTGAAGAGGAAAACACGGTGAAATCCGATTTTACAGAACGAAACGAACGTATACATTCTCGTTATTCTCCTTTATACATTTTTTCTCTTTTTTTTGTATCGGCTTGAACGAGGGGGCACACGTCATTGACAAATAGGGCGGAGCAATGAAGAGCGCCTGCGTGTGTGCACCCTAGGCCCTAGCCCTAGCCCTAGCCCATGATATCTCTCAAGGGGGAGAGAAAAATACCCCTCGTGGCACGCGTTAATTCTCCCCACTTTTGAAACCTCTCTTTTTTCTTTTTTTCACATTCTTTTCCTTCAGCTTCATCCATCCCTCGATTTTTTTTACCGTTTTTGTGTCCACCTTGACCCACTCCCGACATTCGATACCATCGGCTCCGCAATCCCTCAAGACTTCCTGCTCAAATGTTCGCTTTCTAAAAAAATATATAAAAAAAACATGAATGAATCTCAACAATTACAATTGCCGCAATAAATAGTTTTCGTCAATTTTCATTTTTCCCTGTCAATCCTACTAATTTGGATGAGAATGGTTGTTTAAATAATTATTCATCATTTGCGTTGACTTTTTGAACAAGTACTTGAGCAGGAATAGCAACATTCCGCCCACTTCACCCCCCCCCCCCCCAAGTTATTTAACTTGAATTTATTTGTTCATTTGGCGAAACGACGGAACTTTGGAATTCCACGAACGGCTGCAGATTGGGACTTAAATGGCCTGAGGTACAATGAAAATCGGGGCCCATTAGAGAATATATTTTAATGCACTGGTATTCACTATAGGACCCACAACGAGACGCACAATGCTTCAAGTAACGACACAAATCGGGGGAGAATAAAAAAGAGGGAAAAAAAATAGGATAGTTGGAGAAAAAAAAATCGATGACACACGTTTTGAAAATAGTTGGGCTTCCTCTGGAGAATGGCAGAAGCGAGTCAATTGTTGGGTGCAGTCCTCTCGTAAAAAAAAAATGCCTCCCCTGAAAATGTAGGTACGAGTATTCTTTAGCGATCTACCGCATCTCTTTATACTCTAAACGCCCGGAAATCCGTGGGCCTTTTCGAGGGAGAAATATCCTGATTCATCGGTTCGAGATTTAAATACGCATTCAGATGAATTCCTGACACTGATCGATGACAATTAAATTCACAGTTGAATTTATATATTGGACATTCATCACCAAGACAAATTTAATAATATTCCGATGACAACGGCTTGCACGCGGAGATTATTTTCCTCCGCTAATAAGCTCGTGCGTGAATAATTAACGAATTAAAATTGTTGAATGGATGACAGGTGAGGGGTGAGAATGATTTTCATTCTGATTGAGTAATCTCCACTGTAAAAGAACCTGTTGACGTTTTAAAGTGTCTCTCGGCATCCCCCAACCCTTTAAAATCTTCAAATAACGTGTTGGGGTGATGAAAAAACCGGTGGATCCCCATTGGCTGGGTAAAACCCTTTAACCACGCCTTGCAGGGATAAAAGTCAACCTGTTTTCATCGAGGGGAGTTTTTTCTCCACGAGTTTTTTAGATATCTCCATTGGTACATAGATCGCGTTACACCCCATACACCACTCCGATATAAAAAAAAAGGGGGAGCCAACCTGTAGAGCGAAGGGGATTTTTTTACCAGTTTTTTATATCACATACTTACTGACGTGCCCCTGCCCCCCTCGTTCAACAAATGAGAAAAAATGATCCCTTCAGGTGAGTACCTGTTGCCGAGAGATAAAAAAAATTTAACATATTTTCATACCCAAAACACTCAAGTTAACAAATAAATAAATAAAAGAAAAAAGGAAAGAGAAATATTTTTTTCTTTCAGCACAACTGCAATAAACTCCTAGCACCTGAATGTCCTCGACCCCGAGATAATCCTCTCCGTCGGTTCTCACTCTCTCAATTCTCTCCAAACCATTAATGAGTTTTTCCTCACCCAAAAAGGCCCGGTGCATTTATAATGAAAATTCATGGGTGAAAAAAAATCCGCACCGTCTCGGGTACGGGAAACTCCCAAATTTTATTACAACCCGGTGGCACTCTGGGGCATGTAAAACGATAAAACGAGAGGATGCCGACGAAGGGGTAATTGTGGCGACACTTGGCACCGGGGATTGGACATCAGGTACTCGTGCTAATCTCCCCTGTATTATTCCCATTCTTTTTTCTACCGCATAAGAAAATTCTTTTCACCCATTTTAACACCCTGGAGGTGCCCCTTTCCTCCACAATCTGTCTAGTTCTACACCGCCAATATAAAACTACCGATCAACCGAGAAACACGGGGGTAAAATGCCTCCGGAGGAAAGAAAAATGTCTTTCAATCCCTCTGCAATGCTACAACCCTTTTATCCCGAATTTTATTGGGGGGAGATTAGACCTGGTCAAGTGTAGGTGACAGTCGGTCATTTCTTTTGTTACATACGGCAGAAAGAACAAAAATCCCGAGAGTTTTATTGCGGACTTAATCCACCCGATTTCTCCCTGCAAACCGGATTAAAATGGATGCAATGAATAAATAAATCGATCGATTCTGGATCTATATGTTGAAGTCTCGGTGAGTGGGTATTCTGGGATTTTATTTACAGACGCTTGTTCATGATCGGAGAAAAAATAAATTTCCGCCGGTTGTGGGGGCATGTGGAGCAGACGGATGAGATCGGATGAGGGGTATTTTTAGGGTATTCGGTAAAAATCTTCGGTAGAAAAATAGGGGGTGAAGAGGGGGAGCGAGGACTGAAATTGGGGGAAAATGGACGGGGGTTTTCGTGCACCCTTGACCGTTACTCATGCGGGGGTGTTACATCCCCTGTCAAATCAGAAATCTGCCGTCTGGCGCGGCTTAAAAATATCCATTAAAAAAATAATTATAAATGAATGCGCGAATATTTGGTGAAACCAATGATTATCCCTCAGAACACATCATAAGTCATGATAATTTGGATGATTAATAACAATTATTGGGGTAATTGTTGTAATTGACCAATTTTGGGAGAATTTGAAATTTCGACATTCACTTTGACAGCGAAAATCTCGGAATGTAAGGGAGATAACGAAATTTTTGTAAAGATCGTTTTTGTAGATCGTAATCAGCTCCCGGGAAAAGGTCATTATCAAAATCGCGGTATCGCTGGTGGATCTCGAGATTTTCACTGAAAACCCAGCGTTTTCAAAATCGAATCTTCATTTAGTAACTTTTTTTTTTTAATTGAATCAATTTTGGGATTTTTTTAATTAATTAAATAGGGATTGATCCAGTAGATGTCTCCGGAGTCTTCCATTAGGATATTGATCCAATGATTTATCCATTTACCATGAGAGCTGAGGAATCTATTTTATCTCCATTTACTAGAATTCAAATGAATTTTTTTCCAAGATCTGCGTATTATAAATTCAATTCACTCGGTTCGTTAATTTTGAATAAATTACCGCGGGTTCACTAATATTTTATTCAAATCACCGACGCAATGTTTATCAAACAAAAATCCGTGCACTTTGCTCTCGACCCCGACTATTGAATCCACACAAATAAAAACTCAGCTTCTCAAACAAAATTATTCAAATTACGCACATAAAATAAAATTCCCAAGAAAAATAAACAATAGAATATCATCTATAAATTATTGCATTAATAAATAAAACCTCCAACTAATTCCCGTGATTTTCATCCAAATTCTAAATCGAATAGAAACTAATTTTTAATAATTGAAACAAAAAATGAAAATTTGTTTCTAAAATCAATTTTTTCATCAAATTTTCACTGAAAAAATATAATTTTTTATGTTGATATAATTGTGTTGTTTACAACAAAATCAGGACAAAAGCTGTGAATTTATAATAAATATCTCCCGCAGACACGTGAAACCTAATAGACAAAATATATCGACCTTCACAATAACTCGTTTATCGAAATAATCGAGATAGTGTCCTCGAATCAACTCCCACCAAAAAATACTATGATCCGATATTTATGAGAGAATCAAGCGATGTAATCTTTAGCATAAATTCCGTCAATGTTTCCCTGAGAATTCGGGAAGAGAAAAAATGAACGACTGGTCCTCGGAATATTTAACTCTGTCCA
This sequence comes from Fopius arisanus, assembly GCF_000806365.1. Classification (NCBI taxonomy): domain Eukaryota; kingdom Metazoa; phylum Arthropoda; class Insecta; order Hymenoptera; family Braconidae; genus Fopius; species Fopius arisanus. Next base: position 301,092 of record NW_011887792.1, on the reverse strand, counting down.
TCAGCTAATTTATCTTCACAGATATATTCATATAGAAAGTAGATGATACCTCTCAGTTTGTATCCGTCGGTCTAGGTAGAAAGTACATAATCGCACTTGCGTTATTTGTAACTGATGCAAAAGAAATTTTTCCGGGTAATAACAAAATGTTGACGGGTGTTTTGTGATTCCGGGTGAAGGATTTCCTCGTCCTTTTGCTTGAATCACCGAGGGAACAATGGGATATTCATCTGTAAAAATAATTATTTTACTGTGCATCATTCAATTTATTGTTTGGTCCAGCGATTTACGAATTAAACAATTTAGAACTTATGATGAGGCGATCGGTACGGAGTTCTACGCTCTCGATTTTGTGAGTTGTGTAATAAATTGTAATAAATTCAGTATTGATGTTTTTCCAAAGTGAAGACCTTGATATTTCTATTTTTTTCTTCATTGATTTTACCTGAATATTCTACGAAAACAATAATATTTTGCATTCAGCGTTACGCGTCAAAACGCGGTGACTCTAGTCTTTTCGTTCCTGAGTTTTTCGATGATATCTCCTGAACGAACCACAGCAGCGAAATTTTCAATAAAACCATTTTTGTAGAGCGAAAGTAAAACTGCAAAAAAGGTCATTATAAAAATCTCGCCATCTACCTTAATTCCCGAGATATTCCCTGTTATTGTCCTACTCTGAATTTGCAATTATCTTTTTTAATGAAAGGATTGCAAACGGATTAAATAAACAAATAAATAAACAAACAAATGAATAAAAAAAGAGGAAAGAGAAATATTTGGGAGGAATTCATAAAAGAGATGGATTAATTTATCTTGCTATAGAATTTTAGTAGAATTGATAAATAAATTGAGATTCAATTGAAAGAATTGTATTATTTTTTTTTTTTTCAAATTGCACAGATTGGAATGGCGAATGCCCAAGGATACGAGGCAGAATGGCACAATGTCACGACAGATGATGGATATATTCTGACTTTATTCAGAATCCTCCCAAGTCCTCCATTTCGAAATATAACTGAAAAAACACCGGTAATTTACATGGCCCACGGACTCGGAGCTACAGCCGATATTTTTATATTATTCGGCCGAGGCAGAAGCATCGGTACCTCAATTTCAATTTTTTCATTAACAACAACTGCCTTAAAAAAACGAATTCCATTATTCTAACAATCAAATGTTTTTAATTAACAATGAAATTAATAAATATTGTCATATAGAATCATGAGTACTAAATATTGAATTGAATAATATTTTTTTATAATGAGAATCTTGAATTTAATTAATATTTCAGAGTTTAATTGTAATTTTAATTAGGAAAATAATTTTACGTTGTTTTTTACTTTAGTGCATTTTTTTCGGCTGACGCACTCATTTTATTTTTATAATTGAAGTAATTGGGAGTTAATTGAAATTTTGATTAGCTTATGCATTCGCGGATGCTGGATACGACGTGTGGATCGGTAATTTCCGCGGGAATTCCTACAGTCGCAGGCATCAGACGTTATCACCAGATGATGAGGAATTCTGGAACTTCAGGTGAGGAAATCAAATCGGTAATTAATCCCGCGATTTATCTCTCAATTCGTGAATTTACTGATTGATTGATAGATCGATTCGCGAATTTATTCCATTAAAATCGAATACTTCCGGTTGTAATTAACCGGTGATTTCCGGTAACTAAATGATAACTCAACCGTTGATTAATTAATTACTTAATAAAAACGTAATTAGAGGCAATTATCGACAGATGATTATTATTTTTATTAGTTATTATTTATTTTGAGAGAATTCATGAAGTAATGAATGATTTTCATAAACAGTATGGATGAGTATGCGCTAACCGATCTTCCGGTGTTCCTCGATTACGTTTTTACTGCGACGAAGAAGTCGAGTATAAAATTTCTTGGCCACTCTCTGGGTACGACGACAGGTCTGATGCTGCTCTCGGCAAAACCAGAGTACAACGCCAAACTGGACACACTGATTCTCCTGGCTCCAGTCTCCTACTGGACAACCCACAACCCAGCGAGAACCTTCATCTCCACGTTGACCAACTCTCTGAAGATGATCTTTCCAAAAGGTGCATACGAATTCCACCCACAGGCTGTCATCATTCCTGGTATCATTAAACACTTCTGCACGATCAACAGCTTCACCAAGGACCTCTGCTACATACCATATGATCTCATTCTCGGCCCTAGTCGTCAGTTTAAAGTTGTGAGTTTATTTTTTATAAATCGACAATAGATCGGCAATAAATCGGTAATAAATCGGTAATAAATCGGCAATAAATCGGTTTAAAAAATGAACAATAAATCGGCAAACCGATTATCTCCCTTAATTTTGGAGATATTCAATGTTTTTCTTACTACAAGAATTTTTCTTGAATTACCCAAGCAGTTGATATAATTAATTATTGAATTGCAGGAAAATCAGCCTGAATTTTTCTGTTACTATCCAGCTGGAATATCAGCGAAGGTGTCTTATCATTACGTGCAACATTTGAACACTGGTAATTAATATAATTAATATTATTAATACAATTAATATATAATACAAATATAATCCATAAATCGGGTTTATTTGTTGATTGACTCCAATGACGTCGTTTCTGCTGTAGGAAAATTTCAGAGGTACAAACACGAGACTAAAGATTTGAACCTCAGAATTTATGGAAGTGAAGAGCCTCCGGAGTATAATGTGACGAACATCGTCACCCCGACGATAATATTTCACGCCCCAAACGATCCACTGTCCACAGCCGATGACGTCGAGGCATTAATTAGTAAACTTCCTAGTGGCACTCTAATGGTCTACGAGAGAGTTGATAACGAGGAGTTCAACCACGGGGACTTCGTCCTGGCGAACAACGCGGATGAGCTCGTGTACTCAAAACTCTTGGGAATTTTATCTCAGTCTCAATTTCGTAGATGATTTTCTTATTTATTCATCCCAAGAATCTGGTATTCTTGATTTTTAATGTGAAAGTCATCCCATGAAGACAGCCAATAAACTATAACTTTTAGAGAAGAATTTCGTCAAGTTGTTTCCCCTCAACAATAATTAGAAACAAAAAACATTTAATAACTCAGTCACGGAGAATGTAATGAGCTTGAGTATTTTTCAATAATTATTGAACGATGATCTAGTGTTTATAAGATTTCAACAGCTGTACTTTTTCTATAAAATTGTCTATGGAATATTAATTCGCGATAACAGGTATTGTGTGAAGATAAGGAGAGATAAGGATTACAATTCATGCCAATTGGGCGATTTTTGCCTTCAAATTATCAATATCCAAATTTTGGAAAAATATTTGCATGTGGTATTGCCACATGTCTGATATTCACATATTCGTGAAGATAATAGGCACGTGTTGATTCTAGAGCAACTATAAAAACCGCGACCAATGGAGAACGGACAGTGTTAGCAATAACTTAAAACATAACGCTGTTTATTCATATTTTATTTATCACGTTTTGTTAACATGATGAGACACACAATAATTGCGATTATTTTTCTCGTTGTACATTCTAATATCAGGGCGACCCAATCAGAATTAATGGGAAGTCAATTAGAGGCGGCATGGAGGGCCTCGGCCCATGAAGACGATCGTTACTACGTTGAAGGATTTGTAAGTTTCCTCGGGATGAATTAAAAATAAAATCCCCTAAGAAAAATATGTGGTAAATTAACAAAATAGTAATTCAAAAAATAAAATTGGGGAATAGTGGAAAATCCATGGGTGATTGCGAGTGCTGAATATGGAATCGTATAAAATTGTTTAAAACAACTAATTAATATTTTGGTGTTGAATTGTAACTCTAATTGTTTCCAACGAATTAAATTTGTAATTTACAAAAATATTCTCCAAGTAATTATTTTTAAAAAATTACATTAAGGTCAGATAAATATTTTCCAACTTCTCAGCAGTTACAAAGAATCAATGCAGGTATAATTGGTAAAATAATTGATTTTGAGTTGATATTTTTAGTAAATCGAGTGACAAATATAAATAATAGTGAAGAGGATTTTTTCCTGCAGTTGGATCTAGTCGGACACTTTGGATATGAAGGAGAGAAGCATTTCGTCGTCACCGATGACAACATCATCCTCTCGTTATTCAGGATCAAGCCAAAAAATGGGAGTCAAGATTTGAAAAATAATGTTATCTATCTGCAGTGTGGAACATCATCAGCGGCCGATATTTTCGTTGCACTAGGACCTAGCAGAAGTCTAGGTGAAGTCTACTGATTAATTACTGCATCACCTACAACCCACTAATCACCCCTCACTAATTTCCACAATTTATCTCAGCCTTTTCATTATCTGATGCTGGATTCGATGTGTGGATGGGTAATGTGCGAGGAAAACCCGGTAGTCGTGGCGCCCCAAATAATTACACCGAACAGCAATTTTGGTCCTTCAGGTAGACCCTCCTAAAAATCTACTAATTAAAAAAAAAAATCTTACTCATTTTATACCATCGAAATGATTCTTCGTCTGCAGTTTGGATGAGTATGGAGTCTTGGATTTACCAGCGTTTATCGATTACATTTTGAAGAAAACACATGAACGAAAATTGATGTACATCGTGCACATCATGAGCAGTCAGATATTTGCACTGCTGTCTGAAAAGCCAGAATACAATGAAAAACTCGAGGGTATCATTCATTTAGCACCAGTGGCTTACTGGAAAGCCAAGAACAATAAAAAACGAATTGTAGCGTCGAACAGATACAAGGTGTACCATCAGGAAAACAGAGAAAAATATACTAACGGTTCATGCCACAAATATTTTCTCCGATTGGTCTGTTACCACACCAGGTCATCATCCAGCTTCTGTGGGGATGATGAGTATTCTGTGAATGATACTAAAGTGGAAGACGTAAGGATTCCCCATGATTTTTACCACTCGAACCGCAAACGCATCCATCTCTCCCCGAAAATTCACTATTTTTTCATTGCAGTTGATAATTCCATATGAAGCACTGGTGCACTCCCCATTATGCGTTTCCTGGAATGTGATCATTCATTATGTACAACAAGCCATATCTGGTAATTAATTATGTTCTCTCAATCCCTCACACCTGAATTTTTTTTGCTTTCACCTGAAACAAATCGATATATCGATAGTATGAATATATTGGTACTTTAATCAGTCGAATATCAGTTTATGATAATTAACTATTTTTTAATGCTATGATTAATATTAAAGGGACATTCGGCTTCTATGATTATGGAGCTGAGAGAAATCAGTATCATTATTCCAGGGAGAATTCCCCACAGTACAACATCAGCAGCTTGAAAGTACCAACATTAATTTTCAGTACGAGAACGGATAATATTGCGACTATAGAAAATACGGAGGAACTTATCAGCAAATTTCCAATCGATGTCCACCAGGCTCATGTTATAATTAATAACACAAATTTCGAAACCATGCATTTTCTCATTGGCAGAGACGCTAAGGAAGAATTTTATACATGGATAATAAGAGTGTTGAAAGAATTTCTGGAGCTTAAGAAATGGTCACCATTTATCAAGAGATAGAGATATCAAGAAACCTAGCTTCGAAATGCACTCCATATTTTAAATTATATTTTTGTAACAATTGAAATGCATGAATATTTAAAACAACTTAAATAAAATTAAATAGAAAATTACATGATCAGAGTTAGTGGTTGTTGAATAAAAATAGTAGACCACACATGATTAAGTAAACAATATGTATATTTATTGTTACAATTAACAACTAAGGCACTTTGTTACCAATATAAAAATGTACGTGACAATGAAATCCGGCCAATGAGCATATCGAAATACTGGTATAGAAAACTAACAGATTCATCACGAAAAGAAGAAAAATGTTATTACACATTAACGATTAATCTCTTGGACGTACCGTGCGTGCTGTATCAAAATACGGAATAAATCCACAAGCTCGTGAAGATGTGACGTCTCCCCGACGCATTACAAACGATCCAAGACACGTATTACTTAATCAACGAAGAAAACCACGATTCAGTGTCAACGAGAAAATACATATCCTCCCCTTGTGCGGAAAAAAGTCTCATCTCGAACGAATTAAAAAGCGATAATCTTAAACAATCGTATAATTAAAGCAATACACAAACTCTAACGAACTTATCTCGACAAAAAAAAAAGAGAAAAAAAAAATTACAGACTGATAATCCCACCATTCCCCGTAATTTCACTCCAATCAACATAAATTTTCGATTAAATCCTCCACATATTCAATCTCGTGAGTAACAACATAAATATAACATACAGTTACATGTCTACAGCAATAATAAGGCACGTTATCGATATCGATGATTTAATCAGATGGTGATTGAAAAAATCCTCGTATCACCCGTGTTAGGGTGCGTCTCCCGAATTCTTTTCACATTTCATTCACTCGAAAAGAGGGAGAGCCCATTTAAATGTACAATATTTATCATTAATCTCTTACTCAACAAGAAGAAACCACCAATAATCCGAACAATAATAATATCATTATCGAGATCAGATTAATCAATTGTTCCTTCGTGTTGTTATTTAATGAGCTGCCAACTTAACTTAGAAAACTCGTTGTCAATTCTGTGATGTAGTCGATTTAAATCGACTAATCCCAGAATTATAATATCAACTACATCGATTTAAATCGACAAATCTCATCTCCCATAAATTACAAATTTTTCAAACGTTCTCCAACCACGAGACGAATAATTACTGTATAAAACGTATCGAAACATTACAATCTACTGTATCAATAACTAACTCGTAACAAGTATAGACTTTATATAAAAAAAATATATAATATTTGTATGAATACGTTTACACTTTGCCTCGATGCTCGACGAAGGAAGAGAAAAGAAAAATGAGAGAAGAAATGCTCGAGTTTTTTATTTAAGAATAATCCCTCGAAGTGGAGGGAATAAAAAAAATGCAATCAGTGTAATTTTTTTTTCAATACACTGACCATTAGGTGGTGGATTTATAAAATTTCAATATTTTGCAGGTGATTGTTTAATAAATTGATCAATGTACAAGAAAATTTTCACACCGTTAACATATTTTTATTTCCTCAACCTCGATCGATTATTCTTAACTCAACGTCGCACCTGTAAAACACGACGTTAAATTCGTTATCATTAAACGACTCTTATGGACGGTTACTGTTTATTTAAAAATTATTCATCATCGAGTACCTCCAAAGGCACTTATCAAGGCATCATCACTAGCTCCATTATTCTCGTTAATTAAACTCATACTCAACTCACCTGGATCATGATTCTAACGTCTTGTAACATGGATTATTAATTGCACATTCGATTCAACGTGACTCGTCAGAGTTCACGATTAATCTGATACGTCATGATACCAGACTTGAGCTGCACATCAAATACTATACGTACATCCTTCGACAATGATTTATTGATTAAATTAACCACTAGCTCGAGCTAAATTATTGTCAGGGCTTCCAGCATCACGATTTAAAAATTCTTCTCATTCGTTATTATTTTAAGGCACTCGTTGCTTTTTCTCACTGCTGTTCGTTCTTTCTAAACAGAGATTAACGGTTTTTTTTCATAGCAAAAAAAAAAAAAATTACGAAAATGCTAATGTCAAACTCGAGGGGATGTGGATCGAATCGTTGTAGAGTTTGTCTCGTACTACAGCCACGTCAGGACATTCTCCGGTTTCGTGCTGCTCGGATTTATCAGTGACTGCACATCGTCCAGGATATCACTGGTGAATTCCTCACCAAGCTGAGACATACGATAATTACTGGATTAAAATTAATAATTTGAGCTCACGAGGGAGAGCTGCTATTATCATTTGCCTCGAGAATGATCGATTGATCAGTGCCAAGAGGATAAATCATACGAATCAATAACCTGTGAATGGTATTAATACCTGTAGCGAGGGTACGAGATCATCTGTTGAATCGATGTTATCGCTGAGAGTCGATATGTCTGGAGTTTCCATTGGGGCCCCACCATCTGCAAATACAAAAATCATTAATTTCCACATGAACAGGACACGCAGGACAGAATCCACTGGATCTTGCCATTTAATTGCCCTTTATTCTTATTTCTAGGGGATTATTACCACTTGTGGCATCCATATTGTCGTCGATATTAGACAGAAAATCCTCTGGCGTGTGTGGGAGTGAATATGCTGAACCCAGACCCAGACCAGAGTCAGCACTCTCCTGACGTGCGTGTTGTTCACTCATGCCGGATAAAAATGGATCCATCGATGCGTCTGTGTTGCTTTGTCTCAGCATTAGCTCCTGCTGTTTATTGAAATCACACGGAATTTATAATACTGATTACAAAATTTGAGGTTCCTTTCTAAAACCATTGGTAATCGCATTTTTCGTTTCTTTTTTTCTAATGATTTGGTTCAGAACTTGTCAATATATTATATACCATATATCATATATTTTTAATAACGATAAATAAACGTAAATTAATAAAGTTATACGTTGAACGGTTTATGATGACATTAAAAAAATTTAGCAGTTAAATTTTAATTTTCTCGTACAGAATTTGATTTTGGCTGCAATAGGTGAAAATGGCAAACCTGTCTCATAATCTCGGCTTGCCTCTGCTTGAGTCGCTCTCGTTCCATTTGCAATGATTGGAGTCGCAATTTTTGTTGACACACCTGAATAGTTTGATTACTCTGTAGACCAGTGGCACCCGGTGGTTGAATCCAGTTGGTGGGTAACATAGCACCGGATGTCGGGGCTCTCTGGAGATGCGTTGCTGAATAAAAAATGAAAAAAAAAAAGAGTGTCATTATCATACGTCCTTATCGGTCATTACCCATGAATGCGGGGAGATGCTATTCCAATGATTCTTTAACGACCTTGAATTTAATTCGCGGGGAACGGAATTATTCCTGAGCTCAGGTATTTATTGACTCTGCGGTGGATAGATAAATCTCTGGGTGGAAAAACAAGCTGCGAACATCGACTGGCATTGGGAGATCCTTTTTTTTGCCACTCGTGGTGAATCGAAATTTTTGAGGGCTTTTTCCACTTGTTTTTTATAACAATTTGCATTCAAATCGCGTTTAATGCATTCAGATATCGCGATGAAATATAAATAGAATTTTTACGTGTGGAATATTGATTTTAGGAGGAAATATCAGAAGTTCTTTTTTCTCGGGAATTTAATGATCTTCAAAAAAGGTCTTTTGATACTTCCACCTAAAATCAATAGTTTTCGGATGAATCGGTGTTTGGAGAAACGTAAAAATTCAATTTATATTTCATGAACATCTCAACAACAGGAAGTAAACATCGATTCACCTGAAGACTATTGATTTCAGAAGGAAATATCAAGAGGCCTTTTTTCTCAGAATTTTAATGATCTACAAAAAAGGTCCCGTAAGATGTTCTGCTGGAATCGATACTTTCCGAGATAAATCGATAATTGAGAGAAGCGGTAAATTTATGCAGAAGTGAAGAAGTTTTCCTGTCGTTTATGCAAATAGGATTATTTAAAATTATTAAGTAAAAAATATAATTGTGGAAATTATGAAAAAGGCGTGAATCGAATTGATCGGTTATTCAGTCTGGATGGGTGGGAGGAAGTGGGTGTTTAACTGAATATAAACATCCGGTGAAATACTCACGAATTCTGGGATCAAACCAGGACGTCGTTCGCGTCTGATGATTGATGAAGTAAATCTCACCCTCGGGTGTTCGTGCCTGTTCCCAACCGTCTGGCAGTGGACCAAGGGCATTTGCACCAGCTCCAGCCGGTGATTTGCCATTTTCAGCGGCTGCTATGGTCGTCACATTCGCCGCTGCCGCTGTTTTCCTGGGGTCCTCCCATGTCGTCGTTCGTGTCAAGTGACTGCAAAATACAAAAAACCCATTTTATTTCATAATTTTTATTATTTACCCCATAATTTTCCCATCTGTACGGATTTTATTGTAAAATTATTCGACTTTTCCATTCTTATTTTTCTTTTATACTTTTTCCATCTCACGGTTTTCATAAATAAATTCATAAATAAATGAAACAATTGGTTTTAATTTATTATTGTCATTTTTGATTGATTTCCCATTTTTTTTTAACGCAAAAACGTGAAATTGATTCATGATCAATAAATCAAAATCACGAGAATTGAGGAGTCAGTGCAACTGTTATTGAGACATAAAAAAAATCCTCACAATGACTCATTAAATCATCTCTCAGCGTAAAAACAGAATACCCGAGCATGTGCGCGCATTTTGCCAGATATAGTTATACCAATGCTGAAAATAGTTTCCATTCAAAACGTTTTCAGTCAAAGTGAAAGAGAAGAAGGAGGAACTACCGCCCACGAGGGCTGCATCACCTTTTCCAAAATCTGCACTAAAATTTTGCACAAGAAAAAAACGACAAATTCCCTTTTTAAAAAAAAAACTTCTACATAAAAACTTCTACATAATTTTCAACAAATTCCCTCTATCCACGACATTAAAGTCGAAATTACTAATTGAATTGTTTACTCGATCAATTAATAGATTAATAGACTAATTCCCCAAATAATTGTGAGTCGGCGGCAGCAAGTGATTGAGAATGACGAGCGATAGAAAAAAATTGAATTGAATAAAAATTGGAGATAATGACGATGACTTTTACCAAATGGTTAGCTAATGACCTCATGAAAAACACGAACTCGACAATTGTCGAGACCTCATTACGGCCTCGAAAAGTCGCAAACGTGTCTGATAGTATTAACTACAAGAGCATTACGGGATTAATTAATTGTTTTTCGAGTGTGTCTTGACGGTAATGACGTAATGCCAAGGAAGAAACAAATATTTCCTTCTAAAGAGACGACAAATGTGATTGATGATATCATCTGCTTTAATTTTCTCACAATATCACTCATTGCTCTGGTAATTACTATTACAATTACTATTACCGAATAACTATTGAAGTTTAAATAAAAAATTCCAGTTACCAATAAATTCATTCAATAAAATCCATGATAATTAATATTTCAATTAATTTATGAGGATAATGTAATTATGCGAAAAATTAGCGATTCAATTAATTATTCGGATTATTCAGGTGATGTTTTTAATTGGCATTTTGGGGAGGATAATTCGTTAAGTAATTGTTAATTACATAATTAGTTGTTTCTTTGATGGTTTAAATGGTAGGAATTTATTATTTATTTAAGGGACTGATGTACTAAATTAAATAAAATAATTTTGAGTTGAATAATTTTGAGTTGGTGGGGGTTTTACCCCGGCAAGTCGATGTTAGGGGCATCCTGAATATTTCTTCATGGGATTTTTGGCGAATGGTGTTGTTTCGGGTAAAGTTAAAGCATCCGTGTAGTTATCCGGCAATTTAGAGAGACGTTTGCCCCGTGAGTCTATTTACGAGTTGTTCGGCGCCGTGATGTCCGGAGTAAAAATACATTGGGATTTTAAAGTCCCTCTTTCTCTCACACACTTCATTGCGTGGATCACGGATATAATGGACTATTTGCCCCCTCTTTTTACAGACCGCAAACTCAAGTTAATGGAAACGAGAGAAACGAGAGAAACGAGAGAAACGGGAGAAACGAGAGAAAACACAACCCCTTTATTTTTTCCACCTTTCAATATTTTTTTCATCAACATCGACTTTGAATTCTAGAAATTCTACATTTATTTCAATTGTTTAACTGTAATAATTATTATAACAATTGCACTATCACGGGGAGTTAAATTAAATAATGGGAAAAATATTAATAATAAAAATGAATGACTCTCCGGTTTCCATAAAATGTAAAATATTAAATTGAAAAATTGAAGAAATTCACTCCAAATATATATTTAATATATTTATTATTTTATTACTTATTTATCATTATCATATTATATTGATTTATTCTTTTTTTTATTTCTCAATTATTTAATTTGATGAAGAGTTATAAAAATTGCCCGGAAATTGAGGTCAATGTCGATGAAATGCGCGTGAAATAAAAATGTTTTGTACTAGCTCATGATGTGTACGTTTGCAATGAATAATTATGTTGTGAGGAAGCCCTAAAATCTGTGACTCCTAGTCGGCAAATTCTGTATTTACTCGCAAAATCTGACGTTTCTTGGACGTCGGCCAGACGTCGGGACGCGGCCCCGGACAAATCGACGAGCCTCCGGTCGTCCAACGACGCCACCTCCACGGATTTTATATTTCAATTTTTTTTTATTATTTATTTTTTACTCCAAGTTTATTAATTCAATTATGAATTATGGATTATGAATTATGAATAATCAATTCCAATTATATTTATTTTTACTCCAACATTTAAATATTCTCCGATTAAATCCCGAATTTATTATCTGTTGTTATCATTTATTTAATTACGGGCATTTATTCAGTTGTCGGTGCAATTGCGCAATTAACAAATGCATTGTTTGATTTATCGCGTGCCCCATGGAATTTTTTACCGTCACAACTCGGAGGAGCCATTTTGTCGGTTATTTAATACCTAGACAAACCAGTTAAGTAATTGCAATTACTCCTGCATTTGCATATTCACGAAAACAAATTTTTACATTATGATTTTTTTTTTGTTGTTGAGAGGAATTTAATTTATCGCATCTTCATCGCGGAATTTTTATAACTGTTCATCAACATCTAGGTATTTCCAGGTATTTCCAGGCATTACCATATAATTAAAACATCCTAATCTCTACGATTAGACGTAAAGATTCGGTTTTATAATGCGCACGTCATTTCACACCGATTTCTTATCAATCATTATCAGCCATTTTTTCCTGCGCAATTCGATTTGTGAACAATTTAACGAAAAATCGACGTTGAGTCAATTGTTAACAGAGAATTCCACGGAACACAAAGAAAATCGAAATAGCAGTTCAATTTTGCAATTACGATAATTTCCATGGCAATTCCCCGATTTTTTTCTCGTCGATCGAATTTAATACTAGTCCTGAGAATAATTAATCCCCAAATATCCCCAAAAGATCAAAATCCCCATAATATTCAATCACATCATTAATTAATAACAATTACAATTATCCAATTGTTCATTTCCACACAGAAAAATGGCAATAACTACAATAATTCAATTTCTCCAATTGATTTGCGATCGGATAAAAATCGGTACTGCAATAAAAAAACGGAATGTAGTAAGGGGATTTTTTTTTTCATCTAGGGTGTGATAAACTCATCTCAGATGTAGTACGGAAAACCGGCATTTCAACACAAGATAAATGGATTTCCAATTTTCCGTTGTAAAAACGACGTAAAAATAAAACTGGAAACGACCGGTAATGTGAGTGATTAACATGGGGACTGAATATTCATGGTCCACTTCTCTAGCTTATCGTCTAGCATAACTGTTAAGACTGAGAGTCGATTGGCAATTCCCCTACGACTTGTATTTTTTAACTAGCCCCCACCCCCCTCCCTCCCTCCCTCCTCACCTCATTAATTTCCATCAAACATTACCGAGAATTCATAATTTGCGTTAATTTACCCGCCCTGCGCACAGAAAAATTAATTTCAAGAAAGAACAATCGTCTAACTCTTTATCAACAAATTAAAAACAATTATAAATAATTTAATTGAATTATTTTAATTTAGTATTTGAGTAGTTATTTGAAGATATATTTTTTATGATTCTGTTAGTGGTGATTATTATAAATTTGTAACGATTTTTGTGTCATTATTTCCGATTGGAAATAATAATTTATAAGAAATTTATAAGAAAATTCTAGAGCAATTGTTCTAGTTATGGTTTTATGTGCTTTTTTTGGCGCTATGCGCGCCAAATCGTCCAGGTATGGGGTGTTATCATTGGAATATATATGTATATATATATATTTACGGTTATTTCCAATATAATATATACATATATAGAATTTCAAAAAAAAGAAAGAAAAATGTAAAAATTCATATAAAAAATAATTTAAAATTTAATTTAATTTTTTTTAATAAATCATATTAAATTTATATATTATATTATATATATTATATATATAATATATATCATATTATATAGATATATTTTGATATGCATAGCGCCAAAAAAAGCTGACAAAAAACGTTACATGCTTTTTTTTAAAAGGGATATTTTTTATGATTCTGTTAGTGGTGATTATTATAAATTTGTAACGATTTTTGTGTCATTATTTCCGATTGGAAGATTCCATTGATAAATAATCAACAAATGGACGGGAGAGGGAGAAATTAATTCCCGTGGAAAATGAGTCCGACAGATTTCCCATCGTTGAACGGTTACCGATTTTTCTGAGAACCGAAAATTCGGAAAATTCTTGGGATCGTGGGCTGTGGGGGTGAGGCACTGGAAAAAAAAGGGAAGAAAGGGAGAAAAAAATCGAAAACTCCCACCGAATAATAGAAAGAAGGAAAAAAAATCGGTCGAGACAACTCTCACGGTCTGAGTTCCAGGTAGAGAGTCCTTGGGGCCCTGATGGAAGGAAAAAGGACACGAGATTCGAAGGAGATGCAGCGAGAGAGAAACAGCTTCCAGTGCTCTCCTTCGAGTTAGAAAAAATAAAATAAAAAAATTAAATGGTAGACGGGAGTTAACCTGTACAATATCTATCTTTTTTTTATCTTATTTGCTCTCCGTCAGTGACGTGGTGGGTCTTTTCAAGGCTGAAGTCTTTCAGAAAAGTTTAACATTTCCCTTCACAAATTTGTTTTCCCCTTTTAATTCTCTATCTCCATTATTTATTTAATCATTCAACCGAAAAAAAATTAGTAAAATCCGAATTCAATTTTCGTTATAACATTGAGAATTCTGGGATTTTTAAAAACAATAAAGAATTATTTAATCTGAACGTGAATTTTCCATTGAAAAAAAATCTGCAGTAAAAATTTTCCAAAAGTGGAAATTTTCAAAAGATCGATCGTAAATATCTCTGAAACGAAAGGAGATATCAAAATTTTTGAGAAGATCATTTATCCAGAGTTTTTAAAAATCTCCAAAAAAGATATGACCGAAAATCCCGTTATCTCCCTTAGTTTCCAAGATATCCCGAAAAACTCATGAGACGTTCCCACTCCACGAGTCGACAACGAAAAAAAAATCGTAAAATCATGTTCACTGCAATAAAAAATTTTTTTAACAATTAAATTTGCGGGCCCAAGTGGTAATTTTCTCAGTCCCATAAACGCGAAGGAATTTGAATAAAATCAAACGACAATAAAATTTCCAAAAGATCGGAAGTTCCCGTGGGTGTCGTGTTTCCCGTTGAATCACATCTCCCGGGGTTCACCTCAAGAAGCAGCAAACCATGTTAAAAAAGGAAGAGAGGCATCAGGTGGGTGTACATAATGTACAATGGATTTGGGGTTGTAGCAACGAGAGGGGAAGGAACTCACCGTGGGTTTCCCACGACAGGTGACACGTGGGAATAACCTGGCGTGGGGCGCCACACACAGGTGAATCTCCGACGAAACCGTAGGGAAAGAGGATAACCAAGAAGCCCCGACTCCCCACCTATGATAAATCCTTATCAGTGTGTGTGTGAGGGGGGGCACAGGAGGGGGGGAAAACCGCGTCGGTAGTCAGGTGGAAGGGGCACCACGAGAAGATGGTGTCTCGACAACTACGTCACACCTGATGCTACACTCTTCAAAATTATATTGTTTTCTGAATTTTTGTATCTAAATGCAAAATGTGAATATGTCAAAAAATTGGATGAATTAAATTTGAAAATATATAATATATTGTTATATATGATTATATGATTATTATATTGTTACTATATAATTAATCAAAGGGACACGTCTTGTGCAAATCAGAGGGCTTTTTTTCAGATTTTTTTTATATTGATAATTCCTCTTTTTTATAATTGACGAGTTCTCCACTGACACATCTCTCGATCATAAAGATCATAGAGATCATAAAAATCCTTCGATCTCTCACAAATTCCCCAATTATCCCTCGAAACTCATTAAAAATCATTTAATAACTATCCGAACCCCGACAACTCCGAAAAATCCCGACATACTCCTGATAAGCAAGGAGTCACCAACTCCAGAAAATAAACCTGTCCCTCAGATTTCGCGTTTCCCAAATATTTATTTAGATTCTTCGCGACAAGTTCGAATCGCCAGGAGTAAACAAAAATTTCAAAATATTTCAGTAATACAAATGACTGAACGGATGATATCGCGATAGTCCGTTGCAAATCCTCGACTCGAGTCCAGGCAGAGCAATAAATAAATGCCGAAGCAAATAATATAATATGATTTTAAAAAAAATGACACCAACTTGAGAAAATAAACCTGTCCCTCAGGTGTGCGTGCCTGTTCCCAGCCATGAGGCAGTGGTCCCAAATCATCAACAGTGCTGATAACATCATAACTCCTCTGCTTCTGATGATGTACATGCCTGGCATGTGGCTGTGGTGCATGCTGCGTTGCCTGTGCAGCAGCATAAGTCTGCTGCAATGATGCAGGACTGCTGTGTGCCCTTGGATGTGCAACAGTGAGTCCAGCAGGTACACTAGTCTGATTACCATTACCATTGGTATTACCCCCATTACTATTACTTCCAGGTCCATTACTTATAATTGTTCCAAATGCCGAGTCAGCTGAATTTTCCCTCGAGTGAGATATCGATGGGCTTTTACTACCGGTTGACGGTGGATTGAAGAATGAATCCGGCAGATTGCGCATCCTCAATGGTACCTGAAGTGGTCTCTTTGAATCAGGCTTCAAAACACTGTCAAATAGGGCCTGAAGATCGGACTCGGAGTTCTGATCTATCCTCACTACCAAATTACCCTTGGTCAGCTGATCAACATCGGTATTGAGCGCCATTTTATCACTGATTATTTATTAATCGAGAAAAATTTATTTTTCCAACCAAGTGCGAAAATTATTTTAGTCCATATTTTTAGTTCAATAATATCACCCGCGAGTCTGATATATTGTGGTAATTCACGTTTTCCTATCGTACTTACTGTACACTCACTCGTATTGTATCCCGTGTACGTAAATATACGTTCCCCGGACGCTTACCCACTCCCACCTTCAACAATAAATAAATCCCTCTCAGTTACACCCGAGGGCTTAGCATCCAGTGTTCTTCGTGCAGACTGGTCTTCACTGTCTCACTCACCAGCTTTTTTTTTTCTCTTATTTTATTTTTTTTTATTTTATTCTCTCCAACTGGTGCTGCCCAGTCGCGTCACTATATCCCCACGATAGTCCCTGTAACTCAATCGGTTCCACCTTTTTTTTTAAATCCCATCGGTTTTTTTTCTTCACTGAGATTCAAAAAATCACCCTGAACTATTTGGGAATTTAATTGAGATGCGAGAATTTTTTCAATCACCTATTCCACTGATTTATTAAATGATCGAACTAGGTGGAATTGAAATCGGTGGGATTGCTTGTCAGGCTGTACCGCAGGTCGTCGAAATTTATCCACCAATGTTTAATCCCTCAACTGGTATTTATCCCCCACCAGTAGATTGTGTACGGTTTTCCGGGTCTTGCAGCACACCTCGTAGTTATGATACCACTTGAAACGAGGTGGGGATATCCCGATGGGGGGGTCTATTTTCTCTCCCCCCACTTGAATTTTATTATACGTGTCAACCACTTTCAAGAACCACTCCTCTACCCCGATAATTCAACGAATTATTTCCGTACCGAATAAATAACCCCGACAAATTTGTTTATTACACCGTCTCCGTGGACATTCGGAGTCTTGGGTGCGTACTGGCGAGAGGCCGCAGGCCGGACGTGGAAAAGAAAAATATATATATATATTCACTTCGTAGAACTCCGGAGAACGCCCGGGGAAGAGCCTCCACTGCCACTTTATTCCGTTTTCTCACATACAAATTATTGTTCAGTTGAACTTTGGCGGTTCCTCTGGGTTTTGGTGATTTTTTTTTTATTTTCCCCCGATGGTAAAAAACACTTGGAACTGGACGGAGAACTGACGAGAAAGACGAGACAAGGGGACTGGTTGCCGGAGTGGGCTCTCCCTAATACCACGCAGGCACCCAAGGCACCGAGCAAGCCACTGGCGGCGATCGGCAAGTCGGCTTTAACACCGCACCGCTCTTCGGCTCTTGCCCGTAGTTGTCCGCACCGTTTTTAACCCCCTCCCTTCTCTCTTCACCGCACCTTCCTATTCGCCCACCCCACTCTACCGCTACCCGCTGGCGCCCCCCTCCCTCACCGACCGCCACGGCGCTCGACCGCCGCCTGCCCCCCCCGGAGTCGACCGTCACCACCGACAGGAACAACAACTCCGTGACTCTCTTTCTCGCTTTATTTATCCTCTCTCTTTTTCCTTTGTGGAACACCTAAGGTGCAGGCATGTTCATGGCCTGTTGCTTCTGTGGGGGGGAGGGGGCGGTCACCGGTTTTTGGCGGTTTCAGCGGTTTCGGGGTAAGAACGAATTTTTTGAGAAATTTGGAGGGTGGTTTTAGAGGAGTACGAGGATTTTGCGGGTTTTGAGATTTTTTTGTTTGCGGTTTTTTTCGGCGGTTTTGGGGGTTCTCGCGGTTTGAGACATGTTTGAGGGGGAGGGGGTCTTGGAGGTGTAGGAGAATTTTGACAGGCGGTTTTGGGGGGGCTTGGGGGATTCCGTGTTTTTTAATCTCTTTTTGTTTGATATTCTTGGAGAATGATTTTTGGGGTGGGTTCTGGCGGTTCGAGACATGTTTGAGAGACGCGAACATGGCGAAAGTTCTGGCGGTTTTTGAATGGTTGTATGAGAATACAGTGCCGATAATTTTTGAAATATAATTTTTTGAATAGCAGTTAGTTTTTTTAAAAGTTGCATTTCATTTCGTTTCTGATGTTTGAAATAATTTCTGTTATTAATTTTCCTTCAATTTTTTTTCGCGCTCTTTTGACTAATTAATATTTTTATGGCGCCCGTCGCCAATTGGTGGCAAAATCCGATTGTGAACTCATCTTAACATCCAGAAGTGTCCGCGCGTGCGCAATAGAAAGTGGAATGGATGAACAAAAATGAAACAGAAAATCGCGAGATGCCATCTACAATGGACTCGATGGTCGATGTTTTCAATATTTCAGTTTTTTGGTTACATTGAGATCCAAATTTTTTTTTCCATCCGAAAAATGATCTATCAAGAATTTCACGAGGATATGATGTGATACAAAAGTCAATAGCTCATTGATTTATGGTTTAATTGGTGATTGGAATTTTTACGTGACAGTGCAAAGTTTGTGATTATTTTCCCCACGTCGGCGTGTAAATACAGGGAATTGTGTATTATTTTTTTATTTATTTTTTTAATATCAATCAGGGTATCAGCGTGATTATAACACGGAAAGATGTCTTCTAAGAGGTACTCTCGTTATTGCAATTTAATTTCTGGGGCTCGATTTTGTTTTTACTGGGGGGAGAAAATTGGATTTTTTTTCGAGGGTCACATCTCCGCCGAATCATCTGATTTATCGTCTTTGTTAACCTTCTGAGAAATTCACTCGCCCAATCGTCTTATCTTTCTCGAATTAATGATTTTTTATCAGCATTTTCCACTAGAAGAAAGTCGATAAAAAATCACACGAGAATGGAAATTCAATTTCCCTGCAGTCATTGACATTCAATTCCTATTTTTAGCAACAAATACCATTTTCATTGCTTGTCGAATTGCAGTTGAAAATATTAAAAGAGTCATTGAAATCATCGAAGAAAATTCGCTGCTCCAGAATGAATATTTGTTTTTTAAAAGTCTAGGGCAGAGTTTTATTTTTAGAACTGTCAAAAATCTGATCGCTACAAAATTATCAACAAATAATTAATAATGGAAGTGTTTAACACGAATTTCCGCTCTGAAAACGATAATTTCATCCATCAACCCAAGAATTTATTGAACAATTAATCGGAAATTAACGAGACCTATCCATAATCTATTCCATTAATTAATTCAGTGCCGAGAAGTCAAAACAGTTCGAGTCAACTTAGATTATTGATCAGTTTTCGGTGAATATCTCGGAATCCGCGACCCCCAGCGAAATTCCATAAATAACCATTGCCCCAGATCTCAGTCGTCTCTACAAAAAAGATCTTTTCTAAAATTTTGCTATCTCCTCCCAATCCAGAGATATCACTAAAAAATGATCGATCTGCGCCAATTTCGTGGAATGAAAATTCCCCAATTTTTCATCACTATCATTTATTTAAACTTCAATGGCTTCCACAGCGAATTAAAAAAACTATCGGAGGAGAGTTTGACTCGTCAACCAGAGGAGGTCTTCGACATAATCTGCAAATTGGGAGAGGGGTAATTTCAATTGCACGAGTGCTCGAATGGATTGAAGTGTAAAAAATAATAATTGACTTTTCAGATCTTATGGATCGGTCTATAAAGCCCTCCACAAGGAGAGTGGACAAGTGCTTGCCATCAAACAAGTGCCCGTTGACACAGATCTCCAGGAGATAATCAAGGAAATATCGATAATGCAACAGTGTGATTCCCCCTACGTAGTTAAATACTACGGGAGTTATTTCAAGAATACAGATCTGTGGATTGTGATGGAGTACTGTGGTGCTGGTTCTGTCAGCGATATAATGAGACTCAGAAAGAAAACACTCCAGGAGGATGAAATAGCCACAATCCTCTGCGACACACTCAAGGGCCTGGAGTACCTACACCTGAGGCGTAAAATTCACAGAGACATAAAGGCTGGAAATATTTTGCTCAATAACGAGGGACACGCCAAGTTGGCGGATTTTGGTGTTGCAGGCCAATTAACAGACACAATGGCAAAGAGAAATACAGTGATAGGTACACCCTTCTGGATGGCTCCAGAGGTGATCCAGGAAATCGGCTACGACTGCGTAGCGGATATTTGGTCCCTGGGAATAACTGCCCTGGAGATGGCAGAGGGTAAGCCACCGTACGGTGACATTCACCCAATGAGAGCAATCTTCATGATCCCGACGAAACCCCCACCGAGTTTTCGAGAGCCAGACCAGTGGAGTCCTGAGTTCATCGATTTTGTGAGTGGCTGTCTCGTGAAAAATCCCGAGGAACGTGCAACAGCCACTGAATTACTGAATCACGAGTTCATTGGGGCAGCCAAGCAGCCGAATATCCTGAGTATGATGATAGCTGAAGCACACGACATCAGGGAGAAACAAAGTGCCCATCGCACCCACGTTATCAATAATGTTGCCATCAAGGGACAGGCCAATGATGACTCGGATGATGATGACTGCAGTGGCACCATGAAACCTCTGCCAGAGGATCCTGGAACTCTGGTACCCAGTCACGATCTCCCAGACACTGGGACACTTGTCTCTGGGATTCTTGATCTCGGGACGATGGTTATCAATAGTGATACTGATACTGAGGCTACTATGAAGAGGCACAACACTGGCTCTGTCGAGTCTGGGAAGAAGTATCGACCTCTATTTCTTGATCATTTTGATAAGAAGGAGGCACCTGACATCGTCAAGGGGAATGGACAGGTGCTTCATGAAGCTGACAAGGTTGAGATACCAACTACTGAGGCTCAGAGGTTTCAGAGCCATCTTCAGCTTCAACTCAATCAGATCTCACATCCTGTGCCTGAACAGCAGCACAATAACATATCCAAGTTTCAGAATGCGTTTAATGAACGAGATTTCGATTTTGTGAGTGAATATTTTTTAATTGTTGATGTTTTTAATCTTCTACTGGGTGGATTATTATTTATTTATCATTTTGATTGAATTTTATCAGTGGAATTCCTTCGGATTGAAATCCAAATGAATTGGCAATTTATTGGCGATTAATTGGCAATTAATTCAATGACTTTAATGAATTTTCCAGTTGAAGTTCTTGTCATATGAGGAACTCCAACAGCGGATGGCAAGTCTCGATGCAGAGATGGAGCGTGAGATTGACGAACTCCGCAGAAGGTATCAGACAAAGAGACAACCCATTCTCGACGCAATGGATACGAAGAGAAAACGCCAGCAGAATTTCTAACACTGTGGTATTTTTTTGTGATAAAACGATAAAACGAATGATACAAATGGGAATGTACAGTTGTATAATATTGATAGGTCTTCGACTCCGATGGATTCCCTCACTCGAATCACCTGGGTAATTATTCTTTAATTACGTATGAATATTCTTCCTCTCCGGGCTTCTACTTCGAATTTCTTCCTGGGGATATCCCATCGGTTATCCCGGGGATTCGAGCTGGGGATTCACTGATACTAGCCAATAGCCTCACGTCAAGAATGTAAATGATTTTACATGATCGATGTTAGTAATGCAAATGAGGGCTGTCAAATTCAAATCGTCAATTTATTCTTTCTCATTAATTATCGTAATTAATTGTAATTATTTTGACACAACAAGCAAAACCGGGAAAATTTATACAAATTAATTTCTATTCAAATCTGTTTAATGCAATCAGCTCTGGAATTTCATAAAATATTCGGTAGAATTTTTCGGACTTTTGAAAATTGCAATAAATCGAGAAGTTTTCTTACTGTTTCCTCATTTCCATTACTGACGGACTGTAGAGAATACGAAGAGGACAACAATTATACTCAACTCTTTTTTTTTATGTTAATTGAATGTAGTTATTGTTGAATACACTATTCTTATAGAGTTATACAGTGAATATAGAACGAGAGAAAAATGTTTAGGGAGTAACGCGACGAGTGGGAGTTTAATTATGGGCTGATTTTTTTTTATCTTTTTTTATTACTAACAGACTAGTCTTCTTCGCGCCATTTTACGTGAATCATTGCGTTTTTTTTTTGCTTCTGCTGCGTCATATATAGTTTTAGGGGACGTGAGGGTCCACTCGATTAAGTGTCATTCGAGCTCATGATTTTAGTTTGATTAATTAATTATTTTAATGGGGAGTTATTGCAATAGATGAATTGCTTTTCGTTTGATTTCGAGTGGATATTGTATTAGGTTCTCCCAGGGCACGACTGGCTACATTAAATGATTATTAATCGATTATTGGAAATGTAAATTGGTTGGTAGAGTAATTCACTGGGAGTTGGTGAAAATTAATTGATTAATTAGAAAATAGTCTTCCCTTTAAGTACGCATGTGCTTCATTGATCGGTGGACAATTAATCGATGGCTATTTTTTAGTTGGAGTTTTGGGAATAGATTTTGTAGGGAATTTAATTGGATCGAGTGTGAATTACGGTAGAGTGTTGTACTCAATAATTTTTTTTTAGTGAGCTATGATTTTTCAGGGCAATCACGGTTTTTTGTTTGATATTTTAACGTCGAATGGGGAAACCTGACAACGAGCTCAAAATTCCCCAATTCAGTAGAGATTATTCTATTTTAATTCTGTCAATTCTACTGCGAAATTACGATAAGTCATTTTTGACCGGGGCCAGGTTTTAGCCGATATCTCGGAATTGGAGAGAGATGACGATATTTTCATTGATACCTTTTTTGTAGCTCTCATCCTTTTCTATAAAAATTGTTATTGCACAAAATTCGCTATGTGCATTCGATTCCGAGATATTGGCTGAAAACTGGACTCGAAAAAAAATCACTCATGCTAGTTTACGACTTTGCTACTGAATTCAACTGACTACTCCGCATTTTCAATCGTCCTCTGAATAAATAAATAAATAACCGGATATTGAAGAAACAAAATCCAGGTTTTTCCATATTTTTCGCAGTGCAAAATTCGAGAATATAAACAAAGAGTAGTGCAGAACGAATGACAACATATTTTTGATATAGACTGAGAGATGATCTGAATTTACAAAAAGAAAAAAATAAATAGACCAGTGAGACGATATAAATTAGAAACGGGACTAACAGGATCGACCCCACCAATTTTTTATTTCATTAAAAAAAAAACCTATTTATTAATCTCACGTCAGGAATCATGTATTTGCGCATTTGTGTTATACAAAATACATCACTTATTTATTTGTATTACGAACGTATAAATTCATTTTTCATTGTTAAAATGCATTAATGAGCAGATGAGTCGAACCAACGAGAAATGAACAATTTAATATCAATTAATTCGTTCCTCCAGAGACATAAAAATGTTTTCGTCATTATTCTTGTACTGTACGCACTAAGAATTGTAAGATTTTGTAATTAAAAAATTATTAGTAGTTAAAGTACAGAGTTGGCAATACTCCACTAGCTGAGCCAATGATCCAATGGAAATAAACAATATTCAATTCGATACGAACAATAAATAAACAAACGCTAGGCCAGAAATTGAATAACGATAAATTCTAAATGAACAATAGACAATTATGCCGAGTGGTTTTTACAAGAGCATTAAATACATTGAAATATATAATAATTACTGATTGAACAAGCAAATGCACAATCTTCATAAGGGGCCTTGTCTTTATACAAATGAATGAGTGGATTCTTACCAACCCTGAGCATAAAAAGCATTTGAATATTAAAATAAAGAACTTCTTGAGATATTAGAGATTGAGGAATTTCTCCACTTTTTTTTATCATTAATCCCCATATATTTATTAACAATTTGTCATTTTGGCACTGAATTGCGTCGAAATGTCATTATAATCATTTTAATTGAATACAGAAAAAATCTTATGTCATTTTAAAATCGAGAGCATTTTTTTCTAGGCCCTGTGGCCTCGAGGGCAGGATATGTGTCATTATTTTCTCATTACGTTAATTGAAATAATTAAAGTTACTGAGAGAATTGATGTAATTGACTAACAGGTAGAATTCATCATTAAGTATCTAGCCTTTTACGTATTAAATTCTGTTAAACATTATTTTAGATAAATGCTGTGATTTTTTAGTAGAATATTTTCATTGAACAATTTTATTAATGGATATGACGTATTATAGATACTCCTCGTATTTGATGTGCTCGATGAAATCGTTGATTCGTTGGAGGAATACTCCAACGAATTGCGTGGACGGTTAAAATTTAGAATGAGAAATCAATGTCAACACTTTTGGCACGAGAATTTACGACGCGAAACGAAAAATAAACGCGGGACCCCACGAATTTCCGTTGCAGACTTTTCCCCCAAATTAATATCATGATTTTTTAGTCAAAATTTCAATTAACTGCCCCAAATAACTAAAACAGTAATTAATTACTGACGTTACCATTTCAATTCTCAATTTAAGTTCTCAACGCATGATAATGGAGAAATAATTTCCGTGGGACTCCAAGAACATCAATAATCTCAAAAAAAAAAAAAATAATAATTTGTGCGAATTTTTTTTTAAATCCCTAGAAAACGAAGGACTTCACAGATCCTCATCCCCAATCATGTGAAATGCATTATTCTCTGTAATATCACAGTGTTCTCCCCTGGTCCTAGCTCTCTTGACTTCCTCCCTGGGTTTTCTGGCGTCTTCACCCTCACCAATGACAATTTTGCTGTGGCCATCCCTGAGAACATAACTCCACCTCTTCCCAGGTATTTCCTGCTCCCTGGATTCATCCCCCTTCGTGAGAAGTTCATCAATCATTCCTTGAAGTGACACAGACATGAGAATGGCTTGCTCGGAGACGATGGTGATCCACTGCAGCTGATTCCTGGCGACGAGATACTCGAATGACAATTCCAAGGAGTAATCACTCCCCTCAGACCTGTCCATTCCATTATGCAGAGTTGTTACCCTCCAGCACCTCATCCTGGTGACCTTGAAGACAGCCTCGTGTTCACGATCATCAAGAAGCATCCGGAGATTCAATTCATTTCTCCCAATGGATACAATGACTCTGGTATCAGGTTGAGGATAATCGCAGGTGCAGGGAGCAAATTGAGTGAATCCGTAATACTTGCAGGTTCTGATAGCCTCTAAGTACTCTCGCTTGTCCTCCAGCGATCTCAGGTGATCCTGAAGAGCTGAGGGTACGAGAATCCATCCACGATTCACCTCGGCCACTGCCTGCTGGTGCAGCAACTCCAGGGACACTGAATTCTCTGTTAATTTCACATCATTATCAGTCTCCCAGTAGCTCCTACCCACCATCAGCTTCACAGCTGGGAAATTTATGTTACCCAGGGTGAGAACTGGTGATTCAAAGTCTTGGAGACGACGCAAAATGTTTGCATTTCTCTCGCCCTCGATCACAGCGAATAGCGCGAAGAATTGGTCTAGGTGCTCTGGGAGGTTCAGGTGTCTCAGGAGCTTCTTCAGGACTCGGGTGGTGCTCTCGTTGGTGGAGACCTTCAGCGATATTCGAAGGTTGTTCTGGAGGAAAATGTCCAGGCTTTCGATTATTGATATCTTCGAGGATGTCTCTTGTTGGGCGTGCAGGAGGAATGATGTCAGTAAGGGTGAAGTGTTCAGGGTGGAGTTCTGACCGATTGTCTGGATGTATTTCTCCAGGGACTGGCGACGCTCCTCTTGTTGGGTAGTTGTCAGGGGAAACAACTTCTTCGGGGGGAAAGGAGGGA
Organism: Fopius arisanus; assembly: GCF_000806365.1. Lineage (NCBI taxonomy): Eukaryota > Metazoa > Arthropoda > Insecta > Hymenoptera > Braconidae > Fopius > Fopius arisanus. The sequence continues at coordinate 274,682 of NW_011887792.1, read as the reverse complement.
GTGGATGGACAGTTTCTTTTGTCAGGTGCTCGTGGAGGTGCAGCAGCTGTTTGTAACGGACTGTGCAGTGGAAGAGACCGTTTATGTGGATGTTGTAACCCTGGAATTTATCATTCACTATTTTTATCAATAGCAATTCACTTTATTCATTGTTTATCATTTAATTGGTAATTAAGTGGCTATTAATGATAATTAATTATCAATCACGAGTATTAGTGGTGAACTGGGATAAGTGCATTCTTTTCATGATCAGTTTCTAGCCAATATCCCTAAATCGAAGAAAGATAGCGTTTTTTTTATAATCACCTTTTTTGTAGCTCTCATTTTTTTCTATAAAAAAGATTCATGCCAAAAATCGCTATGTTTTTTTGATTACGAGATATCGGCTGAAAACTGGCATAAAAAAAAATGCAGTTATTGCAGAATTGTTGTAATGAATTATTTCAACGAATTATTGACGTAATTTGCAGTTGAATTGTTTCTCACAGAAGGATAAAACAAAAAACGGTAATGATAATAATTGTTACCTACCAAATATGAGTTTCCACTGTTATCAACAAACTCCTGGGTATCAGGAATAGAAAAATGCATTGTGGTAAAATAATTTTCAGAAAAGCTTCCGCAATCTTTTATCATCCGCACTCCACCTCTAAAATAAGTGCAAAAATTCCGATAAAAGGGTCAATAAAAAGAGAGGAAAAAAAAAATGCGATACGTGGTGGATAATACGTGCAAATATGGGAATAACCTTACAATATTATCCTCAGGTGATTTGTGTCCTATGTAATCCATGTATCGACGTGGATTGGCTAATTACCACTTCGCTCTGAAGATTCTTCACAATTAGTCACTCAATAACTCATAAAACATATGGTTTATAATCACTTGGTGGCACTTCACTTGCGAAACTCGTTTCTTTTTTGACAGATGCACTTGCACACCCACTCCATTCCGCATTGTACTCTCTCTCTCTCCATATTTGGAGGCAACTTTCAATTCGAGAATCATCAATAACAAAAATTATTGCTTCTAAATCTAGTATTAATTTTTACCTATCAATTTTCATCCGTTAATATTCCCGGAAAAGTATTCCTCTGCATTTACTTTTTATGAATTTACTTGACAGCTGTCAATTAATTTAGATTTTTTCCCTCAATTTCGAAAGATTAAAAAAAAATATTCTCTTCTATTGTTCATCATTTATCATTTTATACGGATTTATTATGCAATATATAAATGAAATGAAAATGTTTTGAATAATCAGTCATCACTGGTTTTAAGGCAGGCCTCAAGGAATTTAAAAAAATATCGTGAATCCGGAAAATTTTAATGTAAATTGAATTTTAATTAATAATTGAATTTTTTAATTGATATCAATCAGTCGGGGATTGAATTCTTCTATTTAG